>NW_009714263.1:0-31318 GCF_000703405.1 Apaloderma vittatum | reverse complement strand
TCTTTCCCTTCTCCTTTTTGTGGAAACAATTTGAAAGATGTCTCAGACATACCAATTCCTCTGTTTAAGAACTTGCCAGTATCTACTGTAATTTGGGTAGACACATTTGGTCATTCTAAGCAAGCATGCAACGTGCACAAAAGCACCGTAAAATAACCACTGGGTGATGGTTATTAAATAAAAGCATTAAATATTTTCCTAGTAGAGCATATGATATTTTCTTACGCTGTGGCTTTCAGGAGGTAGATTAGAAAAGGAGCGATGTATTGTAGCCCACTTCGAAAACTTGAAGATGTCTGAAGACTGCTTGCATTTGTTAACTCCTGTGTCTTTATAGGGGGCCAGTTGGCTCAGTCGGGTAGAGCATGGTGCTGGTAACACCGAGGTTGTGGTTTCGATCCCTGTTCGGTCCCCATGTGTTGCCTGATCTAGCTGAGAGGTGTTGCTGCCCATGACAGGGAGGTTGGATTAGATGATCTCTAAGGTCCCTTCCAGCCTAGGCCAGTCTATGATGATTCTATGATTCATGTGCATATTGATAATTTTAAGCGTTATTGTTTCTCACATAGGCTTTTCTCTTGTATACAAACATAAATTTTTTTTGAAGTAAAACTGTAAAGAATAGCCGTTTCTCCTTGTGAATTTTTAGCTAGAACTCGTACTGATTTATCTGTATCCTGTATTTGCTTAGTGTATACTAGTTGAGTTTAGTGATCCTAAATGAATATTATCAAACGTTGTCATCCACAATTGTGTGTTTGAAATAGGTGGTGTGCTGACCCAGTGGTGTTAAGTTGTTTGAAGGGGAAAAGCGTTGCAATAAAGTAAGTTTGTTTTTTTTGTTGTTTCTGTTGTTTTTTCCTTCTGTTTTTGAGTGGAAAGTGTTGAAAGAATGAAGTGCTTGTTGTGGACAAGTTAGAGTGCTTGTATCTTCTTCCTCCTGCTCTACTACCAAAAACGCATTTCTTTTTAAGTGATTGTGTATTATTTAGACAAGTTATCTAGCTTACTCTAGGGAAAAACAAAAGCTAAATCTGAAATGTCTTCATACATATAGGTTACATATGGCATTTATTTTCATCCCTTTTCTGGAATATAGAAATCTTGAAGCTCCCATGTGGAGCCTCTCACTTGGGCTTCTGGGACTGAAGAACTGCCCTAGAGCTGCAGAAGCTTGTAGAAAGGACCTTGGCAGGACCAAGCTTAAGAGGAATTTATAGCTACCCATTCTTTTCTTTGCTGTGACCTCTATTATTCTCGTAATAGTCCTTTTTCACTCACCTAGGTATCCTAGGAAAAGAAATAGTTTAATAGAGCTTCCTGAAGACTACAGCTGCCTTCTGAACCAAGCCTCTCAGTTTAGGTAAGGTGTGACCTACTTAGTGGTCTTCCTTGGTGTTTTGTCACTGTTAATCACTTCTGTATTCTTGCAGTTGCTGTGACTGGTGCTAAAATTCTTTTGCAGAGGTGAAGGCAACGTTATGGTTATACTGGCCAATATTAGCAAATCTCAAACACAAGAGATTACTACATGAAATCAATTGTGTTTGATAGGATAGCTTATAAAATTATTATAGCTTAATCTGCTGGTCAGTGCAGTGTGCATTGGGTTTGGCCATAAGCCTGAAAATTATTTTTGTACTGGACGCACCAAGCCCGGAAGGTTGGCGCTGTTTTATGCCAGGAAGAGTGAATCATAGGATAACTGAGGTTAGAAGGGACTTCAGCAGATCATCTAGTTCAACCCCCTGCTCAAAGCAGATGTCTTGCAGGTAAAATATTTCAAGCAATGTAAAGTCGTAGCCAAAGAGGGCAAATAGATGATAACATAGTATGTATTAGGCTTTTGTTTATTTGTGGATTTGTGGTTTTTTTGTGCTTTGTTTCTGTTGCTGTTGTCTTTTTGAGGCACGTTATCCATAGTTAACATTTCTTTTAAAGTTCTAATTCTTGCAGTAATGTTCAGATTGTTCTTCTTCTAGATGCCCACGGTCTTCAGACGATGAGCAAAAACATCCAGTATTGTGCTTGTTCTGTGGGGCTATGTTGTGTTCCCAGAATACTTGCTGTCAGGAACTGGTGAATGGGGAGGAGTTGGGAGCCTGTACTTCTCATGCTCTTCAGTGTGGAGCTGGAGTCTGTATGTTTCTCAAGTAAGTAGCTAGCTAGAATTTAAAGTGTTAAAGAGTAAAGGGAGATATTTGAAAATCAAAATTCACAACATTGTCAAAGCACTTGATTCTTTTTGTCTGAGATGAAAAAACATTGCTTTGACCTAAATTACGGCTCATCAGGTTAAGAAGCTGCTGAGGGTTGTCTAGTATTTTAAATGTAGCTGTTTTTTCTTTAAGAATCAGGGAATGCAAAGTTGTCCTTATTGAAGGTAAAACCAGGGGCTGTTTATATCCTGCTCCTTACTTGGATGAATATGGAGAAACGGATCCAGGTTTGAAGTAAGTAAATGTTTGACTTTCTACATTTCCATTTTGGTATCTCATTCTTTCTTATACCCATTAGCGACATGTTCCTCCTGCTAGTAAAAACATTTTTTTGGTACCGTTGAAGTTTCTCGCTTTTCTGAAGAATGCTTTGTATGTTTTTCCTCAGAAATGTGTGACAACTGCCGTTGCTGAAAGGTCATCTGGGAAATGGCAATCAATGCTTGTTGCATGTAGAATTTTTTTTATTTCCAGTAGACTCATTGGAATTAGTGTTCATACAATTATTTAATATTTTTCTGGTGATAGTTAAGAGTGTTAATGCTGGACTATTAATGAAACGTCCTGTCAGTTGCTATTTGGATATGCTTATTGAGTATTCTTTCTTTTCTTCTATGAAGAAGAGGCAATCCCCTGCACTTATGTCGGGAGCGTTACCGGAAACTCCATCTGCTGTGGCAGCAACACTGCATCATAGAGGAGATTGCCAGGAGCCAAGAAACGAATCAGATCTTCTTTGGATTCAACTGGCAACTGCTCTGAGTCTCTTGATTTTTAGTGAAAACTCTTAACTTTGGCAGTGCTTTGGAAAGGAAAGGAGGGCAGCAGTAAATAATCTACTCTCAAGTGGATTCTGTAGTTCAGGCACAACTGATGGATTCTCTAGGTTGGATGTATTACTGATACATTGGAACAGTCTCACATCATATGTTTTGCTCTTTTTTTTTTCTTTTTTTTCTTTCCCAAAAAAGGAAAATCGCATTATATAATTATTACTGAACATTCAGCTCCAGAAATGTTTCCACTTTTTTTGCAAGTTGTAATTGTTTCACATGTTTCAACGGCTTCCCAGAGGCTGTGCTTCTCGGCACATACCATATCTCTGTCTCTTCCATGCATTGAGAATTTACCTAAATGTTGTTGCTATGGAAAAACCTCCTTTTCTTCCTGGGTTCTTTTCCCAGGCTTCGTGAAGCTTTTCAACAGGTCAAGATCTGTGGCATAATATTGGAGTGGAAGTGGTTCCAGACCTTTAGTAATCTGTAGCAACAGATACAGCAAACATTAAGCTGTACAGAAAAAGCCTGCATTCAGCTATATCCTAGCATTTAATGAAGGTTTTTCATTAACAGACTCTTGGAAAGGGAAAGTGTGGGATAGAAAGCGCATGGGGGAATTGCCATCTTGCTTGTTGCATCAAAAAATAAAGTTCATGCTTTTTGCATTGCCAGAACTGCACTTTATCTAATGAATTTGTCCTCTGTCAATGTTGTGTGTCCTAAGAGATCTAGGGCTACACCATTGGGCTAGGTTGTGGTTAGATTTACCTCTTCTACAGTTTGTCTTCGGAAATTTCCCCCGAGAACCAAATGTGAAAATACCATTAGGTAGTTGTAGTGTAGCTCTGCAAGTTAACCAAGAGCCAGAGACTCCTGCAAAGTAGAAGACTTGCAAAGCTATCACTGGACTGAAATCAAGGCCCAGAAGCAGCAAGTTTCAGAAACAGAAACAAGTTTGTTTCCCTGTTTGAGGAATTTTCCGCTCTTCATCTGCTATCACTATTGTTTGGAGCCCTGCCTGCATAAATGAAATGGTGTGGTTTGGGGCGCATGTTCAGTGCCAGTTAGAGCAGAACAGGGAAGAAGAAAAAGGTGTCTACATCTGTCTCTTTGCCCTTCAGTAGGTAATAGCACGTTGTGATTGAACTCTCTCTGAATGATACGTGGTTGTGCGTCAGTTCTAAATGTCTGTCGTTCTGTTCTCTGAATTTCAACCCTAATTTACATGTGGCAATTTGTAATGTGCTGGGTAAAAAATGCTTTCCCAGGAAATCCCAGCTCTGTGTGGAAGTTTGAAGTTGACAGTATTCTAAATTTGCTCACCCCTTGCTGTTGGGATTCTTTTGTGTCATTTTAATAAGATTTGCAAAGGGAGGTTTTCAAAGTGATGTCTGACAACATGTTTTTGTATTATTCCTTTCTGGGTTTTTTTTTGGTTTTTTGATTGTGTGGTGTTTGTTGTTTTGGTTTTTTGGCTACTGATTGTATGAGAGACAGTAGAATCACAAAGAATTGTTTAGATTTAAATATCATTGTTCTCCTAGTTTTTTAAAGTGTTTTTTTTTCAAGTACATACGAGTGCACTCAACACCACCAAAAGTCATCTAAAAATGGAATACCAGTGAACTCAAATATTGTTCTGTTTTCAAATACTTTTTCATAACTTTGGCTATAAACATTCTCTGGTGATACAAATAGTTGGCTTTGGTATATTTTTCAGGTATTCTGTTTCTTGCGGTTAAGTCCATTCTTCTTATTTTGATCCTTTCAGATTTTAAACCTGAATATGAAACTCTTTAAAGACAAACATTAATTCTGTTAAGTCTTCTCTAGAATGTGTTTGAAATGCTTACCGAATTTAGAAGAACAGTTGTCATGAAAACTTGTATGCACTGGCAATTTCTAAGGCCATCAAAACGCTTCTTACCAACAAGAACATTGGTTGAGGACTAGCAAATATATGCCTTGTTGATACCAAAACTGTGTTCACGTACTGTTTCCCTCTGATATTTACTTATTCATTTATCAGAACCTTTCAGTTACTTTGCACTTCACCAAAACAAAAATTCCGTTATCACATATGCGATGAGTTCACTTTATTTTGTTTTCTGTCTGAACTGTAGTGTACAAGGAAGGAGCTGGACTGAGCAGGTGAGCTTACGTTTAAAGCTCTCAATCTCTTTGCAGCTGAGGAAATGGGAGGGGAAAGTTGCATCTTTCTGTACGTTTGCACATACTAATTTAGCAAATGGGCTCCCATGTCATTCACTGACAAGCGTAGTCATCTTTCATTTTATAAATTACTATGCAGTATTGTCCACTGTGAGTATAATCTGTATTTAGTGATTGCAAGATGCTTATGCCACTGATTTCTGTTCCATCCAAGCTGACAGAAGAAGCTCTTTGATAATGCACATATTGGTATCTTCAATTGCAAAAATGTAAATTTGAAACTTGTATAATGTTCTTGTGCTTTTGAAATAAAATATCTTGTATATGTATATTTAAAAAAAGGAAATAAAGTAACTTCTCATAGATTATTCCATTTTTCTTTGGAGGCGCTTTGACACCTCACAGTTTATTTTACAAGAGCATTATAGAGGTGTCTGTTGGTGTGGAAAACGGGAAGAGTTAGTAAATGATTGGTAAACAGTACCAGTTATCCATGTAGTCCATATCATCATTGTACCAGTTAGTAATGGTGGCACACTTTGCATTTTACAGACGTCAATTCCTACAGTGTCTACCTCAATTTGTAAAAAATCTTTAGTACAGAATGTAATATTCTGGTTCCCTTAAGTTGATGAGTTGAGGGATTTTTGGTTTTGTAGCTTCTCAAAGAAGAGGCTCTACTGCTACCGCTAGAAGGGGAAAGTTCGTGGTGTTGGTCTAATGAGCTGTGTGATGCATATTTCTTATTTTCAAAGTGTTCTATTACAGAGCTAAGCAAATGGCCAAGAAATATTTTACATGGAAATGACCGATGCTTCTTGCCTCCTTTTTATTTTATGAACTGGTGCCTGTTGTTGCTTTCTTGCTGCTTTGTTGTTATTTCAGACACTGTTAAACTTGGGTGTTAATGGTGGTGTTCTCTGTGGTTATTCTTAGTAAAGGAAATGTTTTTTAAGAACTAACTCCTGAAAAGGCAAAAGGCAAAGGTAGATAAAGTCTACAAGCAAAAACATTCTGAAGAACATCAGAACAAGAAGCCCACTCATTGGGTGGTGGAAGGAAAAAACCCACTGTGCCGTTTCTTGTGTAGTAGGTTTTTTGAGGCACAGTGTACAGACCGATATAGAGGAGAATACTGGCCATCATGCTTTGCTTTGTGGTTGAAATACACCTTTTTTTCTAGATAATATCCTTAAATAATCTCCATTGTAAACAAGTCATATTCGTGAGATAACATGTGAGTTTGTTACTTGGATTCTTTTAACCTATTACTTGACAAGGTCTTCAAAGATACTTTCTTCCAAACTGAAAATAATTTCATTTATGTGGCGCAATCTTTCTTTATTTGTTTTTATCTATGTTTTGCAGGTAGGATAAATTTGGGGTTTGATACAGGAAACAAATAATGAAAATCCACTGCTATACAAGTCTCTCAAACCCAGTTATTTTTAATCCTAGCTACGTTTTTCTAAACTTATATGGCCAAAAGTGTACACAAAGGAGAAGCTGTGTAGAGGAAATGTGCCTTGAAGGAGAGTGAGCTTAAATTCGAAGAGATTATATACATTATTTTGTGTAATGGTGAGTGAGAAAAGACCAGGTATAAAGTTAAACATAAAACATTAAAACTGAATCTAAATTTTTATTTCTGTGTGACTGTTGTTCATGAGATCAGTGTCAAAAAAAGGACTATAGTTGTGCTGAACTTCCTAAAGAAGATAGTTTTATGCATAGGTGAGTTCCTTACTCTGGAAGTTGCTGCTGCACAAATATATTGTTATTGATTCTGACTGGATTAAGCATTAATAACAAATAGGATAAGAAGTGTCCCCTAAATCGTATTTATTTCTGTATCTGAGCAGATGCTTCGGCTTAAAGGCTTGGCTTGCTAATGCCATCTTTGTCTTTATAAATTACAGAGAATTAAAGATGGAGCCTGTGCCGCTACCTGCGTTTGCTTTCTTGATCCAGTGGCTGTAATGTTAAGTACTCCAGGAAACCCGAGGTGTTGTGACAGGTGCTGTAAAACAAACTCGGAATGCAGGGTGCACTTGCACTGCCTGAGGAAACTAATACGTACAACGCGAAGATGCGTTTATTTAAGAATAGTAAATCTTCCCCTGATTACCCTGGAATGAGCTGCCATCTTTTTGTAGTATATTCATATCCTTTTTTAGTATATTCGTATCAGTGGGGACTCTGAATGCCTGTACAGGATAGAAATGAACAATCTAATGACTAATTACTGGCAACAGTCAAAACGACGACTATTCCCTATGCAACGTGTGCCGATACCCGGTTAATTTTACAAGTGCTCACATTGCGAGCCACAGCAGAGCAGATTTTGGCAGTTGGCCCAAAGACAGAGGATAACGTGCCAAATATGAACTAGTCTTTTACGGTAAAACGTGTTCCCTTCATATGAAAAGGAGAGAGCCCTGTAGGGGCCAGGGAAAACATGTAGCCGGACACACACAGCTCTGCTCTTCGAGCTAATGTGTTACAGCAGCTACTGCGTGAAATTTCTGTGTCTTTACAGAGATGCTCAGCCTGGATGATTGTTGTAGTTCACTCTTCCTTCTAAATCTATTTTTCAGAGCAGACTTTTGAAAAATCCTTCATACAGGGACCTTGGCTGGAGAGTTACCAAATGAGTAAGCTCACAGCTCTTACAATTCTGCAAGTAAATATTTGACCTAGAGAGATTTATAAATGGTGCAAAATGTCAGTTTCTGTCTGCTTCCACAGTTAAATGTATTTTGCCTTTAGAAAATATTTCCTAAAATACAGAGTAAGATTTCCTGCTTTTTTTTAAAAAAAACCCTGCTCTTATTTCCTGGTTTGCTGAACTATTTCTCAACTTTTTTATTTTTAAAGCATTTTATTTTTTTAAATTTGCACATTATTAAGCCTCTTGATTTGATTTTTTTTCCCTAATGAAACAAATCTACAGAAATAGTTTCTGTGTTTCTCCAAGCTATTTGTTACACCTTTTGGTTATTGAACAATCTAGAACTGTTTTCCCAAATGCAGATGGACTAAAATTTTATTGAGGAAGTGATCACTGTGGACTGATGCCTGTGGCACGCTTTGCATACACATCTGGAAAAAAAATTTGCTTTTTTGGAAGATCATATTCTGTTGTGAAGTCTGATTATTTTGCAGTATTTGACTTTCTCCAACTTTCTGTGTTCATTCTTTTTTGGTAGGTAGCAGCTAATTTTAGTGCTGCTGGTGTGGCTCAGGGATCTGTTGTGCTCAGTGTCCTGCAACACAACCACCACAGCAGACTGCCGTGCAGCCGTAATATTTTTTTGGCTCTCAGAAATGGTTGAAGGAATTACCCACCAGTTAAGTTTTATTTCCACACCGGACAAAGTGATGAAAATGAAGAATAGAAGTAGACACACAGGTAAATGCAGTGCCAAGGGAAGAATTAATGTTTTTATAAAGAGAAGTCTCAGCTTATGAATCTAGCTATTGGAAGGAGTTAATGAATATGATGAGGATGTTGAGCCAGTAAGTAATAATGTAGATCTCAAAAAATTTTGAATAGTGTTCTCCAACTAGAATTAGAAGAAGCTGTCATGAGATAAAAAAGATTTGGTTCAGCAACAATGTAAAAGAGTAAGTGGGATATTTTCACAATAGACAAAGCTTAACAACGGCCATTCACAGGAATCTGCCTTTCTTTTCAGCATTTTCAGCGGAATTATCAAGTGGCATAATAAAAAAGATATTCTGTAAAAAGCTTATTTTGAATGTTTTCAGAAGGTTGTTGTGAAACTTAGTGGCTGGATAATAACAGAAGATTCAGTTTTGGTAAACGAAAATTAACCTAGCTATGCAGAAACTTAACATCTTGTGGTTTACTTTCCTGGCTGCCAGGGCACACAGCTGGCTCATATTGAGCCAGCTCTTGACTAGAAACCCAGGATATATTCATTTCAAAGATTTTCTTAACATTCTCACAGAACTATCCCTAAAAGTACTATCGCAATGCTCAGAAACAGTCAAGAGGGAAAGCAATGATAGGCAGTCTTAGGAAAAGGACAGAAGACCTATTTAGTTCATGATGACTTCAGCTCTACACAGTGTTGTTACTTTAAAAATAATAAATGGAGAAGAGTGATGAAGATTATCAAAGATGAAACAACCTTCATAGAAGAAAAGGTTAAATAGTAACTTCTTAAACCTGGGAAGATAGGACCAGGAGAGATTATAAAACGATTATAAAATTGGGAATAACAGCGGGAGGATATATAAGGAATGACCATCAGCTGCATCTTACAGCAAGTATTAGAGAATACCCAGTTAAGTTGTTGGAGTCAGCAACCAAAGAGAAGCAGTTTTTCCAACAATGCAGAATTGAGTTGTGAGAAATGAAAACCTGAAGCTCATTCTTGTAACTGTTTTGGCCATCAAAAGCATGAATGGCTTTAAAAAACACAATGAAAATTCATAGGAAAAAAAAAAGTCCACTGCGATTTATTAAACCACAGAGATAGAAATACCCTCTTTGTCATACTGAGTCCCAGACTGCTCTTTCCTGGAAGTTGGGAGGCTTTGTCAGGGCAAGAACTATTTTCTAATGAACTTGCCTCTTAGCTGCCTTTTCCAAAACATCTGCTACAGGCTGCTGTTGCAGACGGACCCCATCTGTCCATTTTTATTTTTGAAGTACTTAAGTATAGGCCTAAAATTTTAAGCAGTGAAGCAATTGCATTTGATTGCATTTGATTATGCATATATCCTGCTTGAATTACAGTGTAGTTTTTTTACTTACACACATTTATTTACAATATATTATTACAGTATAATTCTCACTTATTCTAGTACTATAGAAAACAGCATTGTTTAGACAGGCAGAAGAATTTTACTGTTAACTTTTGTACAATTTCAAAAGCAGAGATAGTTCTACTTTGAGTATCCCAGTGATACAACTTCTTTTCCCTGATTATACACAAAGAATGCGCAAACTGTCCAAAGTTGTGTTCAACCAACATATTATTCATGACCAGTAACAAGTGAAATATTTTACTTGCTCTTTTATCCTCTATTTCATGTTGGTATTTTTTCCCTGCTTACTATTAATGATTAATTACAATGGTAGTAACTACGAGTAACCAGAAGTGCCTTGGCTGCAGAAGGCATTGACAAAGTTCCCGAGTGCTGTACTGGGAACGTGATGAGAGGTCTGTCAGTCTGTTGTTGCCTTCATTGGTTCTAAATAATCCCTTATCTTCCAGCCCCTGGATCTATGTAAGTACTTTTGAAATTGGGAGCTTCTAAAGATCTAGGATCATCAGTGTTTGTCTTATGGGAAGTATGTGCTTGTGTTAAAACTCGTGCTATCACTTGCTACTTGGAATTTCAAATATCCCAGCATGGGCTGTCGATTAGTTTTCCTGTGTAGAGAAGTGCTTTCAGCAGTAGCCGTTGACTTTCAGGGAGGTGTGACAGCTGCCTTTCTCTGAACTGCGGAGGGGAAAAATTAAGAGATACTATGCGAAAGAGAAAAGAAGTGAACTACCTTATGCTGATTTACATTGCCTTCAGTTCAATTTCACCTAGCTAGCAGGTTCTTTTCAAAGAGTTGCAATGTATGTATAATTGGACCAATTTCCCCTGTCCTTGGGCAGTAGGGAAACTTGGACTAACAGAGTTTTCATTTCACAGTTTTTGTCTTTTTTTTTAAGAATCATTTTGTCTGGTGTAATTTCTTTTGGAATTTCCGTGCTGCTGGCATTTCTACAGATGTGATGACAGTAATGACAAACTTTGGTACAGACCAATCTGTATGTTAGTAGATCCTATCTGGAACGTTTGCTTGCATGTATTGATTATTCTGATGTATTCAGACTATGACAGAAGTATGTAAGCAAGGGAAAGTGGGGAAAATTCCAAAAGTTTTTTTTGTGCACCGTTGAAAATCAAGGATTTCACAAGTATGAGAGAAAATACATCCAGCCAAAGAAGTATCAGCATTTCTGAAGCTGTCACAGGTCAGTGGTTTGTTCAGTTGTCTTACTAGTTTTCCTACCTTTCTTTTTCCCGCCACCAGTGAAAAATGTGGTAATTGTAAGACAGAAATAAGTCAAAGCTACACTTATGATGTACACTTTTTTCGAAGACTTGCCTAGCTGGCAGCTGGGATAGATTTTGTTGTAACGTTGTTTTTGCCACAGTTTGTGTTTGTGTGAACATCAATGTTGGGGTCGTCCATGCCTGAGACAGTGGAGATCTGGTTGGCTTTGCCGAGGTTCTTAATGATGTTGATGTTGTATTTGGCAGTTTCCACAAAGCTGTTTTCTAGTAACCAACCATCTGATTCACCCTCCAAATCTCCCAGCAGAAGGACATTCTTCATTGCTGTTTGTAGGTACCGGACACCAATAAGTACCGAGAGCTGTAACAAACAGTTAAAGGGGAAGCAGAGAGTTTTAATTGCACCCTCAAGCGTACGTAACACTAAGTCAACTTTCAGACTTTTGTATTTACAGGCCTAATAATTAATATTGGGTAAAGAAGACACATTCTTTATCCCAGCAACACATCTAATCTCTCTCCCAATTAATTAATTTGTTTAGAAAGAAAAATACCAGGAAAAGATGGATTGATTCTCTCTCTATTCTTTTGGTAACATTCCCACTTGCATGTTATTAGCACATAAACAGCTAGAATTACTGGGAAACCCTGTGGCCTCAGAGACTATAGCTGATGTAGAGTGGATGATCAATTAACAGAACAATCAGTCACTGGGGGAAAAGCCCATAAATTTAGACTGTAGTTTGTTCATTTCTGTGGATTTTTTTGTCCTCCGACCTTGATTAAATTGCTATTTCCTGCAAGGAGTTTAATCATTCATATGTAAGCCATATGTGTCCTACATGTGAATGCATTAAGATTAAGAAGAATGGCCTATAGTGGAGGATAAGTATAGGACAAAGCCCCACTTCCATAGTTCTGTTGGAGTCGAGATTGACGTGCCCAGCTTGTCAATATTTAAGGGAGCACAGAGAGCCAGCTCGCAGCTTTTTTCATGTGCTGCCAAAGGCTTCGTTTCTGGCAGCACCACCACCCCACCTAGCACTGCTTCAGGACTGCTGTGAACTGTTTTAATTACAGTGCTAATATTTATGCAGGAGAGCAATAATCAGAAAACTAGAACTTAGGAAAAAGGGAAGAAACCTGTATTTTAGCCTCTGCCATTGCAGGGAGGTCCTTTACCTGCAGATGATGCCATCCAGGCAACTTTCTTTACAGCTGCCAGCAGTAAGCCTGCATCTCTGCAGGTGGGCATGCTTGCCTGCGATGTGCTGATCTGGATTGCCTGACAAGCAGACTAATCTACATCTAATCGACAGCTAAAAAGGTGTGTTTGCAAGCGCTGTCTATATGGTGAAGCTATGAGGAGGCTTTGAGATATTAATACTTAGGCTAGGTTTTTACTGTAAATAATGTATTCAGCCAAAGGTCTGCTGACATTTGTATATTCTTTTTAAAGCTGACTGAACCTTCTCACCCAATTTCCTTGCAGTGGTGTCACTGCATGTATCATCCTGTATCTGATCCCAGGGAAGAGAATATGCTGTAGTCTATTGAAAAAACTCTGTAAATATACAGGATTATATACATAATTTCTAACAGTTCTCATCTTCAATAAGATTCACTTCTGCTCTGGGGACTTTGAGGAAATTGTCTGCACTAAAGGAAGTCCTGCAGTGTTCTTGGAGTTAATAATAGATACTGAAGCACTTTTTTGTCTGTTGTTTCCCATCCTAGAGAGCAGGAAGATTTCAATGAATCTGACATGGACCATTTTTAGGAAACTTACCTCAAACAACCAAATAAGCAATGCTGCAATACCGATGGATCTCATAATAGCTGTGTAGTGATCCAGCAGGGCTTCTCTGCACCCCTTCATCCAGATATTGAGCTCCTCCGTCAGAAAATCGTAGTTGTAGTGAGCACTGTTGTTTGTCAGCTGGTACTGGATGCAGGGCCGCGGGGAGCTGGGGTTGCAGCAGCTGAAGGGTACTCCATCCACCAAGAACTTGCCGTCGACGTTGCTCTTCAGACGGCTGCAACAGGACAGAAAGTTTGGGTGTTACAAACCCACTGTCAGAAGATAGCGTCTGTGATTTTTAGAAAAGGATATAACACAGGTTTGCTGCGATGCAGGCCTCTCTGGCGTAACAAAAGGAAAATGGGAATGTATTTCCAGCTGGAAAAGCTTCTTGCTGCAGGACAACTAATTTTTTCATGTGTTCTGTTTCTTAAGTGCGATATCAGCACAGTATCTGACGTGGTTCTTGGTACTGGGTGTGCGAGATGTGGATTCAATGTTCAGAAAGATGTTGCCGTTTTTTACCTATCCTTACGCTAAGAATACTAAAGACAATTTCTGAACTTGTCTGAGGAACTCTAATGAAAGTTATGACCCTAGAAATCATGTGTTTCGCTACTTTTGGACTGATTTTCAACACAAGCATTCCGTAAGAGAAAACCTAAAACAAGAACATCTGTGCATGCCCCAGAAACCACTGGAAATTGTCTGCTGGTGTTTCATCGCTGGACCCATGTGCAATGTGGTTCAGCACATGTTTTGAGACTGACTCACAAGGGAGTTTCTGCTTCTTGTAACTACTTGTAACTTTTGAAGCTGTTTGTAATTGTTGCTAAAAATTATTCCTCTCCCTCCCCTATAAGATCAGAGAAAAACAAGTGGGAAAAGAAGAAAGATAAAGAAATAGGAAGGGGGAAAAAAGTCATAAGATGGGAAGAGAACATGGTCTCAGATCAATCAAGAGTTTCTGGAGCAGTTAAATGAATCCTTGACAACCGTTTTCCTCTTATTATCTGCTCTTTAGTGAGTATGTCCTTTTGAGGACTTCTGTTCCCAAGCAGGCTCTTCAGAGAAATAGATTTTCCAGAAATTGGAGAGTATATGAGATGTTGAGAGATGATTTCACACTTTGGGGAAGTAGCCTCTAAGCATTTATCTATTTTCATGCTCATTCCAAAAGGCTTATTTCCTGAGACAGCCCCACAGGTGAGAACCATGGCCTGTTTTAATGAAGCTCGTACTCTTTAGCTTTTGTTAGGGAGCCAGAATACATAAAAGACAACTTTCTCATAGATATCCAACTTTAACAATTTGCTAATAGTAGAATTTTTAATATTTTCCAAAACTTATCCTCATTTAATAATGTTTGCAAATAATATTTTCTTGTTTGACTACAGATGATCAAAATTAAAGGGAAGAAAATCACCCCAAGAAGCTCATCCAGGTGAACAGAAGATGCAGAAAATCTGTGATAGAGTATTGTTATGGCATTTTGGGACTACATGTATCCTTCAAAAAAATCATAAGCTGCTAGCAAGCTCAGTATTAGTGGCTGTGCTGGGATAGCAGAATAATTAACTTCATTTTATTGCCGTGGGCCTGCTACATACAACCGCCTTCCTTTTTTCCTTTATTTTGGGAGGAGGTGTATTTTGGTTTGTTTAACGTTCTGTCAAAAATACCTGCCAAAAGATCGTTCCGAGGAAGTCAGGAAGTTCATCTGCCATTTTCCACCTAGGAGTGGGCTAGGCATGAGTTCCTCTCTATTTTGAAGTCTAGCTCTTCACTTTGTGGCCAGTCATATTCCTGCTAATGGCAACAGAATGAAGCAGTGCAAAAGAATCCAAGCAGTCTGCTGAAACCAGACTTAAGTGTGCAAGCAGTGTAACGGGCAGAGGGAAACCCACGCACTGGGAGAGAAACGAGGAAGCGAGCCAGAGAGGTATAAAATGGAGAAAAGAAACCTCACAGAGGGAGGAGAGCAAGGCTGGCACATTGTGGAAGGGAAGCTTTGGCTTGGGGCGGCCAAATGCCCTGCACATTGCAGTGACATGGCCCCAATATAGCATCTAAAATGGCTCAAATACTATCTCTTAAACTAGGTCTTAAGCTTTTCTTTTGATCTCAAGCATCAGTTTAGTTATTTTTTTTTCTTCCTGCTACATGTTATAAGGAGAAATCTTCTTTCTACTGCCAGCAAGAGCAGTTCCCAGACTTGTGTTATGTCCCCCAGCCATCGTGTTCCCTCTACTAGTGACAAATTAGAGAATGATGTGTCTTGGTAATGTTAGAAGGGACAACCTCAGTAACAAAAGGAGCAAGACATTCACTGCTATTTGTTGTTGCAGTTCAAGGTTGTTGGTTATTGTAAAGCAAAACTTCCTTTTGAGACTATAAAAAGATGATTTTTACCCACCCAAAGCAATGATAGGATTGTACCGCTGTAACCTGCCTCTTCCTCCTTCCATTACCATTGATTGTCCCCATGTCTTGTCACACTGTGTTGTTGGCAATGGAGATGGAGAAGAAAGCGGAGGGAAGAGGATTATGAAGGAAGGTGAAAAGTTCAGTTTTGCAAGGGTTCCTTGCAAGTTGACAGGATGTCAGTTCTCACCTGCTTTACCTCTTAATCTACCAAACACAAGATAAAATCAAGGAAAATACTTGGTTCCTTCTCCATCTTTTCTGAACGTCGCCAGCTGGACTTTGCTTCCAATGATTTCATATTGTTTTTTTGCTACCAGATTTTTATAAATCATAGTATGATTTGATTATACAGCACCAACTTGGGTTCCAGCAATCAAGATGGAATTATCCAATTTGTAAACAGTAAAAGAAATTCTGCAATATACTTTCCTCACACATATTTCACTGGCATCTTCTGCCTATGTAGGACAATAATTAAAAATAATTTTTAAAAGTAAAAATTAAAATTAAAAATTGAAAATAACGGTGGAGCACAGGTGACACTGCAGAAGAAAATGGAGCTTAGCTAAGACCCTGGGTAGACCATGACTGCTTCTGCATGTCTCTCAGAAATAAAAGGCAGTATATCTTACTTTTGTCCTCCCAATACGATACTACTTTTAAGTTCCTATGGACCATCTTTGTTGTCATGTCACTTTTCAGTGCAGGATCAGAATTTAAAACACTTCTTGGGTCAGTCTGTTTTATGTCACTGTTGCTTTCCAGCTTCTCTCTTGAAAACTGTCACTTTAACGCCTGCTTTGTTTCCACAGCTGCCTTACACATGCTGATGCCCTCTTGTCCGTATTCTCTGAGGTCTTGCCCTCTGATATGTTTGCAGCTCTGTGTGTATACTTTGCTATGATGACAGTTTCAGGTTGCAAATTCTGTGAAAATAAGATCTTTGGCCTTCCTTCCTCTGGCTTTATTGTCAATGATTTTTGAGTTCAACAAAACAGAACACTCAACAAATGCCAGTCAGTGTCTTTGTGTTTGTCTTTCCCAGGGATATATAGCTACTATGCTATTATCAGTGAAGATTTTATTTTCAGCTTTAGAAGAATGTTTACATATTAGATTGTCTACTTTTAAATTTTTTATTGTTACCTTTTCTGTTGTCTGCAAGAATTACCAGGCTCTCCTTTTTTAGCCTGTTATTTCACAACTGTTACATCATGTGAAGCCCCACCACCAAAAAATACCCAAATTTCAAGGGTTTTTCTTCTCCTTTTTTAAGCAGTGTATGTAGTGTTGGCAGTTTCTCACATGTGAACATACAGATTTGAATAAGGGTTTGCAAAATCTTGAGGGAGAAAGATCTTGTTTCAAGGATTGACTCTACAAGGTATTGATGGTACAATCCTTTCCATTATCAGCTCACTATAATTGAAATTTTGAGGTAGCTAGATCACTGCATTAAAAAAGGGAAGATACATTTTTGCTTTGTTTTGCATCCCTAGAAAGTTAGCAAAAGACAACTTTTGGGCAAGTAGTTATCGTATTCTGTAACACCGTCATTTACAGTTTTTTGCTTAAGAGACAAAGTTCCAGTAAAACTGAGTATCTACTTTGCCTTCTCAAGAGACTTTTTCTCCTAGAATTTTTTGTTACAACTAGTAAATACTTACTCCATAACGTCCTTGGAAGCCATATTCAGATAGCGAGCAGATACCCACTGAATTTCAAACCAGTCTCTAAAGCCGTTGTTACCGCAGCATCGGAATCCAATTTGTAACATATCCACTGTTTTCTTTAAGAAACATCGTCCAGGTATGTCAGTGTCCTTATAGTACTTTATAGCATCCCTCAGTCCCAGATAGAGAGACTCTTCCAGCTCGTTCCTCATGGTATAGCACATGAGAGCACCCACCAGGATGCAGAAGGTAAAGCAGAAGGTACATACGATGTATGGGAGCATAACTAGTCTCCATCGCGAGAATTTGTTGGCATCTGAGCAGTCATAGCAGATTTTGCCACCCAGAAAGTTGATGATGCATGCTATGACCCCTACGGAGATCAGCATGTTGGGGACAGAGTTTATGTCCCCTTTAGCCATCACTTCATTGCGCTTCTTGATCTCTATTTTCAGAAAGAGGCCAAGACTGAAGAGAATGATCCCGCTCACTACAGAAAACCAGTTGAGGATCCATAAGATCTGAGCCAATTTGTCCCTCTTAGTTTTGGTGAATTTTACTTTGAGGACAGCCATAGTCAGATCAGCGTTAGGAAGGGAAGCACAGGTCAAGAGAAGCTTGTAAGCTGATTAGGAGCATGTATCCAAGTAGAAATCTGAAGAAGAAAGAGAGAGATTACTGTCTGTTTGACTAGGTATTTATAGAGAATACAGAAAACTTCCTGTACAGCCTCACATACTCAGAGTCCTGCCAAGGGACTGCCCCAGGGAAAGGTACTGCTTAAATTTCATCCAATGTGAACCACTTGGGGAAAAAAAAAAAAAGATAATGACCAACTAGAGCAATTAAAAACAAGCGGACTGTAGAGCTCTGGACTCCTATGGATTTTTGTCTAGAGCATTTTTCTGTGCTGCTCTGCTGTCTTTCTCTCCGGAAGACTCCTGCTGCCTTTCCTTTCTACTTGTTGCCTGTATTTTCTTGATGATTGTAGGTATTTATAATTCTTAAATTACTGTAGCATCATCAGATTTGTGTACAAAAGTTGAACAAGCAGGACAAACAAGCAGATATATACAGCATAATCACATAAGCCCTTTTTCCACATGGAAAAAAGTGTGAAAATAGCACTAGAAACACAGTATCCTACAGATATTGTTAGTAATTTAATCAATTATGTGCAATAAAACATGAATTTGTTAGCAAAAAGCAGTTTTACTCTCACACTAATACTACTAAGAGATGATCACTGGCAAAAAGTGCAGGTGGAAATGACTGATTATCCACAGACATAAAACGTTCAACAGATAGGTAAACTCTCAATGAATGTGTTGGTTTTCTAGAAATCTTTTTAAGTGCTGTGACCTGAATAAATTACTGGTGAACAAACCATCCTCCACCACGTTTTTCCACTTGATCTGGCATAAAAAGCACTCCCATTTTTATGTGAACTAACATACCACTCTAGAAACAAAAGCAGAATGTCTTCACACCTTAAGAAAAAAGGCAACAGTTTAAGATGCTCTATTTCTTTCTCCACCTGATTGCCCACCCTTTCTTTTAAAAAGTGGTTACTCAAAACCAGGTTTTGGAATAGTGTGATGAATTGAATGAGGTCTATTTATTCCTGAGGGAATCACCATTACTGTCTTAACCTCGGCTCCTGCAGCTGCTTTGTCCTGAGAATGGTGGCAATCACACCTTACTCTAACCATTTGAAAAATGACAGGGAGCTACTCATGCATTTAGTAATTTATATTTTGTATATTTTATTAGCTTGGTTTTAATATGCCTTTAATAACTTTCCTATATGACCTCTTTTATTTTTCTCTCCGAAGATCTTAATGAAGGGCATAAAATATATTCAGAGAGACTCCCCACCTGCAGTTTCAAATCAGGTAGAGTTTCACAGCCAAAGGAGAATTTTGGTGTTTCAAGGTCTGTTGTCTTTTTCCCAGCTATTAGTGCATCTAAGAAAAGATGCACTTTTAACCTTGCTTCTCTGCAATGCTGCTAATAACTTCTCCTTTGCACCTCTCCAGTTGTATCACAATCACTGTTGGAAAACAGCTAATAACGTCCAAGATGAAACCTGCTGGAGCTGGAAACAATGTGGTTTCAGTGTATGTGATGTGGATGTAGAACTGCCACAGCATCTCACCATCAAACTGGGAACTTTTACCCTTCTTCAGTGCTTTGTGGTTGCCTTTCCTCAACACGTGCAAGATATATAGAGTTGTTCTTTCTTCCCTCACCAGAAAACCTGCTCTCAGCATGGTCTTGTACTGTTTTAGTAACTTTCATTCGAGTGTTTCTCGAATTTGAGTGTTTCTATACTATACAGCTACATATTTCCTTGATTATACAGTCATCTAATTCTATTAATACAATGGCATTTATAAAGAGTAAAGCATAATCCTGTAAACTTGGGGAAATAAGAGAATTATAAGCAGCATTATTCTCATGTAATATTTCTTTAAACTAGGGAACTGTACAAATTCATCTGAATAAAGCTGGTATCAACTAAACTGGCATGAAGAACACCTGCAGACAAGCTGTACAGAAGTAGGGCTACACCTACCCACTAGAGGATCTGCAGCTGAATGAAGCTTAACGTTGGGTAAGCAGATTGTTGTAGAGTATGGTTTAAAAAGGTAATGGCATCCCAGTGTCGTCATGGTCAGATGGAATCAATTGCTTTCGTACAGGCGAGGAACAGGTTGTTCCATTCACATTGGGATATGGTTAGATATCTTCATGCATTTGAATATGAAAACATTTTAATGCCTGTGAGATCTAATTAATTTCTGTTGCATTTATTTTCTCCCGTGTTTACAGAGGAAAACAATTCCCCTCAAAACTACTCACCTCTGTATCTTTAGGACAGCACACGGAATAGTGTGCACAATGCACATTGGTTTTCCTTACCAGTCGTATTTCCAAAGATGTTGAGGCCAGCAGCTCTCTGACTTTAAAAACAGAGTCCTGATGTTAATGATTGTTAAGGCTGATTATCAGCTATGGTTGAATATTGATTCAAATCATGTTATGATAATGATATTGATTACCATGATGAAATACTGATTAGTGACAGACACATCTGTACAAACAAGTCCAGAGAAAAGTCATTTATAAAATGTCAACACTTCCTTCACACCATTCTTTTAGGGTATCCTTCAGACCTCATTTAAAAGGATCATGCTTTGCTGGCACAGAATTAAGCCTCCGTATGAATTCAGCTGACAGCCTGCCTGCTAAGCCGGAGACAGTATCTTTGATTGCTTCACCAGTTAAGCAGTTCATGACTTGAACTTAAATAGCTGTAGCTGGCTGCCACAAATAGGTTTATTTGTCCCCGATATTCAGGTCCCTGAGAATCTGTTGTGAAATTTCCTAGCCGTTAATACGCAGTTCACGTTCGCTGGCCAACGTATATGAATGCATCGCTTCCTGTTCATTTCTGTGAAATACATGTATGTGTCTGCAAAATGCCTCTAAATTGTCAGGCACACATCTAGCTACAGTGGCACTGAGACACCCCTCCTTGCCAAACATCTTTTGCTTTCACATTTGAACAAAAGCTGTAAACAGTTCTACTTTACTTAAACTTCATCTACTCAAGAGGCATTGTTGATTTAGGATGGCATGAATTTGAGACTTTCTGTCATGTTCTAGCTATAAAGAAATTTGAAGCTGAATTCCATGAGCACGGATACAATCTCATGTATCTGTTCTGATACAGTTCCCTCCCCCATTTTCAGATGCCTAAAGTTAAAACAAATAATTTATGCGCATGAGCAACTCTTGCAAAGTCCTTGCCTCCTGTAATTCTCATACAATAGTTCTAGCTTTCTTTGTGCAATTTTGGTATTGTTATAAGACCAGATTTCATGGACTATTCACATTCATCTAACAGGTACCCATGGCACAGTCCTCCAGGGGTGTAAGATCTGCGATTTCCTATGAGCCACGCTGCCAGAGGAAAGGGAGAGGAATGACTGGTGGCTGTAGTGCAGTGACCACTTGTTGACTGACCCTGACTGTCACCAGTATACCTGGGATTGCACAAAGAATCTTTAGCACAACTGAGCACCATGAACAAGGAACCAAAGTGCAATCATGAGCTAAAAGTGCCATTGTCTTGCTCTGCAATATATGTCTGTTCTCCGAGTGACATCTGGCAGCGGGCTACTGTAAAACCACAAGCGCTCCCAGTAGTTCAGTGGAACTAACAGCTCTATCAAAGTTCTTAAAAACACGACTCGCCATTGCACATGAGCCACCCCAGAGCTGTGAAGCATATACACAGATGCTTTTTCCCCAGCTGTGGGAAAGCAGGCTCGATTTTATTCTATAAAGGGAGAAGTATTTCCTTCAACAGAAGCAGCCCAATCGATGTGGAAATCCCCCCCATGTTATCGGTACTGTTCTCAATCTTTCCTTCCTTGTCTAACTTGAAATTCAGCTTCTATCAGCACAGGGTGGCTTTTTGCTTCCAAAATGCTACCTACCTCTTCCTTTGCTATCAAATTCCCCTAACTACATAGAACAAGATGTAGCACAGCTATTTAATTCTTCATAACATTTACTTATTAGTTACAAATGTTCCAGAGAAATTTGGCTTGCAGTTTTGTCATAAACAAACCATATCTTAGCAATTTCAATAAAGTCTTGTCATTTTAACTAAGCACACGTTTGCAACTTATTGGTGCTATCAAATTCCCCTAACTACATAGAACAAGATGTAGCACAGCTATTTAATTCTTCATAACATTTACTTATTAGTTACAAATGTTCCAGAGAAATTTGGCTTGCAGTTTTGTCATAAACAAACCATATCTTAGCAATTTCACTAAAGTCTTGTCATTTAACTAAGCACACGTTTGCGACTTATTGGAAAAGAAACCACCAACCTGCTTCAGAGGATTGAAAAGGATCTTGAAACTGGTAACTTGCTGGGTACAGGGGAGAAAATACCTGGATCAGCCATCCTGAGGAATACTGAAGTACTGATTTCTTGATATCTGTGTAATTCTTCTGCCTTTACACTGGCTTGCCAACGGAGATGGAGAAAAAAGAGTTCAGCTCTCCTGCCGTGCTAATCTCTCTTTCATCCCTAATCGTCGCTAAGAGATTTATTTCAAGGTTCTTACACCATCAGGTTAAATCCTGCAAAACAGGCCACGTAACTGAATGCAAACTGAGATCTTGATGACAAAATGGATTTATAGTAACTTCTTTTACATTTTTCCCCATCAGAGTTTTGGGGTATTAAGCAGCAGAGACTGTTCTTTGGTACTTGCCGATGCCTTTGTTAGTTCTTAATTTGTTCTTAACAATAAATACAGGTCCAAGAGAGAAAAGAAAGAGAATAATGTACTTCTGTGTGAAGGGAAAGCCTAATCTTAGGCAATTGCCATCTACATTCACTCTTCTATGCCTTACCTATTATTCTATGTTTTGTTGCTTTGGATGGAATTGTCTGCCCTCTGTGTATTGACTGTGCCCAAGAAAGGAATTCAAGTAATCAAGAGCAATTGGTTCATCCCATATGACTGACAGTAGATGATTCTAGTTTGGGAAGCTTTCCAGGTTCAAGAACAATCTTGTAGAAACCTCTGTCCTAGGCTCTGAAAAGCTTTATCTCAAGCCAGAAGCAAATGCATCTTGTCCTCTGGCATTTCTGAGCTCAGCATGTAGCAGCCTGTGGGATGGACGTGGCTGGGTTAAACTGGTGGCAGTAGTGGCAACAAGCTGAGTCCACAGCAATGCTTGATCAAGTTAGTGGTGATGTGAGTACCAGAACTGAGTCGCTAAGTAGGACCAGGTTTGGGTTCATAATACATGAGCACAGCAGAGAGAGTTCAGTAAGCACACAGGGACCCTGCACCAGGGATTGTGACGCCTGTGAATAGTCTCAGAGGTGTAAACTGTCCTCTCCCAGCTAATGATGAGTAATAAAACTGGTATGATGGTATCACTGTGCTTCTAGCTCTCTATTCTGGAAATATGCCTGCTCGCCTCATTTATGGTCTCATGCTTTCGTAAAGATAAGACACCCCTCTGTATGCATCAGTATTATCACACATTATCAGGAGGAGGAGAAAGATTAGTTATCAGAGCAACTTAGTCTGTTAAAGGCTTGAGTAAAGCAGAGACTGGAATACCTAACTACCATATTCTAAGAAAAAAAAGCGAAGAAGGCTTGTTCTCTTGCCAAAAGTCATATCATACCTTGCTGCACAGAAGAGGGAGGCTCGTAACTGCCAGTGTCACTCTGTGCCTCCACGGGGTGAAAAACCCCAAGGACGTGTCCCAACAAGGTAAAGTCATACAGCGAATTTATCTTCCTTTTCAGTTTTTCTGATACAACCAAACTCATAACTGATGTTTATACTGAAAGCTCCATCCAACAGTTCACGGTCTAGTACCATATGGCAAACTTTCACAGAGCCACTGCCTTCTTGTGGAGGGGATCCCTGCAGTCACCCAAACAACTTCAGTTCAGAATATAATTTACCCTACCTTCAACTTTTTTAAAGAATATAATCTGAAGCAGGGCTTCCAGCTTTCTATCTTGCTTATGCGCTGATGTACAGCAAAGGTGGGAAAATTTGTGTCAGGACCGCATGTGATACATCTGGGGTCTGCTGGGCCAACTGCATATGGACCACACAAATGCTTGCATACCGTCAAACGTACCCCAGCTGCTTGAGTTAGTCCTGCACACATGGACCATCCGTGCTGCTGTACTCGTGCAGACCACAAGGAATATGTCAAATCTGTTCAAATGTGCACATACTCTACGGAACGTATTTAATAGCTATAATATATTCCTTGTGGTTGGCACAAGTACACAGATGTACACATTTGCTGGGGATTTTGAGCTATTTCTCTGGCTGGGATGTGATATGGTTAAAAATCCTGGACAAATGTCTGAAGTCCTTTTCTATGCTCAGAAAAAGTTCATATGTGAAAACCCTCCACATATGTGGAACTTCAGACATATGTTATCCCTGAGTATTGGAAAATGTTCTTGCCTTAGATACTACTAGTAGAAAAATGCACCTTCCCTCTTGTCGCTCTGCAGTACAAACCTAGGACTCACATGCATGAAAGCAAGCAGGCAGAAGGTGGCAGTGCTGCTGTAGGTAGGGTTTTTTTTCTACAACGCGACGTAAGCAGCTTTATTTGTGCTATAGAGATTAGAGGTCACTTGCACAGCTAGGGGAAGCTCAGGCACGCATCATTGTAAGAAATAACTTAAATCCGATCTTAACGCAATTAGAGATCAATGCTACCCCTGTTTTTTGTTCTGTCACGTACTGGGAAATGGTTTCAGCTGCAAAGTTAATAATAAAAGTTGAATTATTGAGAAATCAGTTTTGGTTTATGGCAATAGAGAACTAACCATGCTGTACATTTTTACAGGCCTGCTGGGAAGCCTGGACACCAACGCTCATAATGATGGAGCAGCATTTTGTAACTCGGAGGGAGCGGTTGTGCCGGTGGGTCTGCCTTCTACCACGCAGTGGTGCAGAAAGAAAACACACACTTACCTGCTCACAGTGAGGATTGCTGTGCTGGCCCTTTTGATCTGAAGGAGGTAAATTTAATAAATCTTTGGCCAATTACTTATCTGTTTGGTATCATTCACATATAAGTCCCCAAGCAAGAACTGATGTGTCACAAATTAGCCTAATTAAATAGCTAGTTTGGATGATGCGTGCTGCAAAATTTAATTTTGCGTCTAGTTTCAAAAAATTAATGTTTTGGTTTTATATTTGGATGGTTTTTCATTTTCCATCTTGTATTTAATGTAAATGATAACTAACGATAAGAGATGTTGGAGTAATGGACTAGAACTGGAAGCACTCAGTAAGTCTGACACGAACAGGTATGATATGATCTTTCTTTAACACGTCAGTGCTTCAGAGGGAGGGTCCACATTCAGGAAGAGGTTCTCCCTGCTGTGTTGTTAATGGGGAGAGGGTGTGAAAAAAGGGAATTCAGACTATCTGCTTTTTGAGGCTTTTCTAAAGTTGTGAACCACATGGTATATACCGAGAGGTGTAAGTTATGAGGCAAATAAAAGCAAACAGATCTTTGCAGGATATTCACTTCTCAGTTACATTTTTGCACTTTTAGAAAGGAAGCATAGTGGTATCTAGATGATTACAGTTGTTTTAGTTAGATGAAGATACCTAAGTTAAATCACAGCATTTGAAATTCTTATGGAATTGCAGAATTGGCAAAGGGCACGTCAAAATTCAAATGCAAGAGGCAATGGGGATAGACAGTAATTTAAAAGAACCCACTCTGCATGTTAGAATGCAACAAGATTCTTGTGAACTAAGTCAATGATACGTTTTTGCAACTACAGCTATACATGCTACTAAAGTTTTATCAGAATACCCACTGTACTATCTTCCATGCAAAATACAAATACTGTAGCTCATTTAATTGCCTGAAAAACATCACAGATTAAACAAATTGGAAAAAGAAGTATTATAATTTTCATCTTTCATATATTTAAAGGTTATGACAATATGGGTGCTGGAGCCAGTCTCAGGCAAAAAAGGAAATTATAGCAGACTTGGATGAACTGCACTGCACGTGTACTGCTAGTCTTCAGGGCTCCTGTATATTCTGGGCAACACCATGCAGGTACCTGTCAAAGCTGCCTCTGATTTCAATCCACAGGAGCTGTACTGTTGATAACCTCTGAGTCACCTACTTCTGACTCATGGTGAGTCACTACAAATGGAAAACTAAGTCATAGAAATAGTGTATTTGCCTTAAAATCAGACCAACAGCCTATGGTAAAGCTGGAAAGCAAACCTGGATTTTAAATTGGTTGGTAACCTAAAACTTACATCTTGGCTGTAACTTTTTTTTAGAAGACTAGAAGCCATTTTTACAACCTTATTCATAATTAAACCATGCAGCAATCTTGCTTTTTACCTTTGTACCTTATTTACTATGGGTTATATCATCACAAGCGAATCGTCGCGAAGCTTTTTGCAGAATGGAATTATGCACATATTATGAGGACACCCCACAAAATTCCCCCTTATATAATCATAGAATCATAGAATCACAGAATGGCCTAGGCTGGAAGGGACCTCAGAGATCATCTAGTCCAACCTCCCTGTCATGGGCAGGGACAGCACCTCTCGACCGGACCAGGCAACACATGGGGGCCGAGCGGGAATCAAACCCGCGATCTTGGTGTCGGTCATTGTTGTCAGCACCACGCTCAAACCACTGAGCTAACAAGGTGAAATTTCCTTTTTTCTAGTCCATAGCTCATAGTATCCATACGTCAGTGCACTGTATTGCCAATTGGCCCTTCTTTCCCTGACAAAGTAGTCAGACATACACTCTCACATTTCTCCTTGAAGAGACTTCTGTAGGCCCCATACACTAATTAAGAAGTGTCCTAGTTCTCCCCTTATGATAAACCTGATGTTGATGTTGTTTTTCACTCTCTAGACACCATTTGAACTGAACAATATTGCTCAGGACATCTTGTAGGGAATCGAGATAAGTTCAGAAAGAAAAGAGACAGGAAAAAAGAAACAACTCACGAAGTCTCTGAAGCCATCAAATAGACAAAACCCAGCACCTGGACACAGTGCTCTGAGCTCTTCTGAACAAAATCCAAGATCCCTCTGTCCGTTCAGGGGTGACTTCATGCTTGCTGACACTTTGTGTCTAGAAATTGTGATCTCTGAAAAAAGACTGAAGGAGCTCAGTTTTCTTGGTGTAGAGAAGACTGATGGTGGGAGATGAAAACAGCATTCACGTAATTTTAAGGTAGCTGCACAGAGGAAGGAAATAAATTCCTTTGGTGATAGGAGGAGAAATAACGGGTGAAATCTTTTAGTGTGAATAGTGAAACAGCCCACAAAAAAAATGTGACTTCCATCAGGAGAGTACTTTTAGAAAGATTGACAAATACTGGCTAGGAATGTTGTAGGGACAGTTGGTCCTTCCTTGGAAAAAGTGCCGAACTAGATGTCTCAAGGCCTGTGACTTTTCACTTGCTATGAACTGGATAGTAATTTAAAAATCCGCAAAACTTTCTCAGTGCTATCCCATCAATGCTTCTTTTGCTATAAATGTGAGCTTATAAAACGTATTTACCTTTCTACTCTCAGTGACAGCATTTTTTCCACCTCCATTCATATATTGACTTTAGTTACAATTTTCAGCAAATTCTAGGATTTGATGGATGTTCATTTACTGACTAACTCAACCTATGACTTTTCCATCTCTTGGTAATGGACACCTACGTGGTTTGTGCATCTTGCTATCTATCACTCTCTTTTATTTTTCTTCTTTTTTCTCTCTTCTCTCTCTGCCAACCATTTGATTTCTGACTCTCCAAAAAAAAAGCTTTTTGGAGTTTTGCCACTTACTCCTGAGGTCAAGTAAGCAGAAACATTATTCAGAGCTTCTGACTCATACAGAAATAAATAAATAACCCCATCACACTACGAAGTTCCAGTGAAAGTATTTGAAACCAAGGAGTCTGTGCTTTGCAGGATGAATCATCTACTCCCATACACATTTATATGAAGAAAATAACATTCTTACAGATCCAGACATTCTTACACATTGTTAATCCTGTCACCCTCTGCCACCAGCAGATATTTGTGTGAGTTTGTATATAGGTGTGATTTTAAATGATTCCTTGAAGAAACATTCGATCATTCCTTTCAGACAAAAAACACTGATGAAAATTCTAACATCTTCCTTAATCCACAGGGAAGAAGATTTCCAGGAAATCAAACTTTTTTTTTTTTTCCCCCATGATTATCCATTATGAAGCCTAAGAATGAAGCACTATGAAGCACTAGAATGTTGCATTCTGTCTACAGACAATCCTGGAAGTTCTGATCTAATTCTTCAAACAAGAAAGAAAAATATTGGGAGTTCAGAGGTGGGTATATTCTCATTCTCTGTTCTTTTTTAGATTAAAATAATCATAAAAGCTGTAGCTGAGTCAGTTGTGTCCAGAAATAGTTTGCTGTCACTTTGGTCTTTACAGACTTGTCTCTGTATTTTAAAAATTCTATTAATTGCCTCATTAGGTGATTTAATACTTATTATTAAATATTAAAGCTAAGTTAGACATGTAAGAACATATTTACAGGACTGGGAATTATTTTTCATGGAGTCAAACTTATTGGCAAATTGCATGGCCATGCACATTCCATGTGCATACCAGCACAACTGAATTTTTATCTCTCTCCTTCTTCTTTTTTCATTCGCAGCTTTCCGTAGCAACTACTAGGTTATAATAAAGTTTGGTCAGGTAAGCCTTTGGAATTTGGAGGAATTTCTGTCAGTTAACCTCGTGCTCTCCAATTTCAGAGTTCTGGTCTGCAGTACTTTTGTCTCTGCAGTCAAGTTAGACATCTAGGATTGAACTAAGACAAGACAGCCTGCTGATTTACCTTACACCACCTCAGATATTTAAAAGTCTTCAGAACAAACACAGAGGCGTCCACTTGCAGTGGTTTACAGCTGTTGACTAATTTTGCTAAGTCACTTCTTTTTCCTTCTATATTGAAAGTACCAGAAGTATCTGCTGATACAATCATTCTGACTTCAGAAAAGTCAAACCAGCAGACAATTGTTTCCAGTACTTGTTCTTGTCCGTCCCAAGGTGAAATTCACCTCTTGGCTAGATTTGAACCTTTGTTGATGCAAATAATGACTTTCCCCTTCCTGTGATTTAAAAAATTTATTTTACAGGTAACATTTTGGTATAATTTATGATAAAAAGTTAATTTAATTTCAGTGTGTTTCTCAGGATTAATGAAAGTGATGTAATGGTTTTGAGAAGAAATATTTAGGTGTAGTGTTCACATGCGCAGACAAGTAAAAGGTACCCATGAGAATGCAACTTCCAGAGAATGCTCACAGTAGGAACAGACTGGGAGATCTGCAATAGACTGCAGTAGGAACCTGCTCTTCTTTCCCCCTTTCTTTCTACACGAGCACTAGCGGACTGAAATGACCATACTAATCCACAGCCACATCAGAGCAAAATGTTTATCTGTGCTGAGCTACAGCACTTCAACACATTCGTGAGGCTCTCTGCTGTTACAGGAGGCCTCAGAACCCTCATTATCATTCCATGAAGATTCAGAAGAGGCTCTTCACTCTTGCATGGGTGATGTATTGATTCAAAGGCTGCATCATAAACTCCCGTACAAAAAACATAGAGCATATGAAATACTCTGCATGGTCAGACCAGTTATTCACCTGGCCCTCTAGTCGGTCTCTAACAGCAGCACGAGCAGATACTGTTTAGAGGCACTCGTTACTGTTAATCCCCCTTTACAACCCCTGCACCCAAAACTGCTGTTAATGGGATATTACGGAATACCAGATAACCGCCACACAAAGCCAGATACAGCAACAAAATACAACTGGTTAAAATACAAGCGCAAGGTTATAGTTATGCTGCAAAAAGAGGCACATAATTACATTGAGACAGCCGATCAGAACTAACAATGTAAAACCTGAATAAAGGGCATAGGACAGTGTTTGGCTCAGGGTAACTTTTTCCAGGCCCAATGAACACTCTGCATCTAAGCTTAACTACCTGCACTACCGCAATAAAGTCGGAGTAGCTCAATTCCATATTCACATAGAGATTTTTATGTGTTGGGGTGTATTTTTTTTTTGTGGTGAAGATATTCTGCAAGTTCGCACTGACAGAGGAAACGCTGGTATCTGTTATATTTACCATCAGCTTTGGGTCAAAAATAGTAGAACAGAAAGCCTTGAAGAACCTCTCGGTATATTTCTGGAGTAGTGAATTAAAAAAAGATTGGATCCTGCGCTTAAGTGGAAACAGATTTGCCTTTTCAGAAGACTCAGTTTCACTTTATTTTTTTGCCTGCTTGACTTTTATTTGAACTGTTCAGGTTTTGTCTACCTATGAAGAGTCCGTGGTAATCCGAGAACGAACAAATCTCTGTCACTTTAGAACTGCCTGATGATGAAAGGAAAAGCTATTTGTTCTTTCAAAGCTTGTGGTGTGCGTGCTGATTTACAGCATGCTAGGTAGACGTTCATTCATTTTCTTATTTCCATGATATTGTACATAACAATGACGTTAAATTAGATAATTAATTAACTTGTGAGGTTACAAAGTGATAAAACTATGCCCCTTGGATTAGCAATGATAAACAGGTAAACAGAAAAACCAGATAAACAAGTTTGGTAAGGCCTCTCTATTCTCTTTAATTGAATTCGGAAATTTTCCTGAAGAATTGTACACCTCAGGCAATACCTCAGTTATCTGGGGAGCAATAAAGTACTCCTCCCAGATGGATTCATATTCATGAGCTCCTGTTACACCTAGCACACAGCAAGTTTTGTTGGCATGACTTAAAAAAGTGGTTAGGGCGTTCGTCTGCCCTCAGTTGTATTTTCGGAGGAAAAGTGCTGCCTGCTCTAGAGGGATGTGAAAAAAATGTTCAGTGCAGAAGAAGAGTAGGTACAAGGAACAGCCTCGCCCCAGAATAATTGTCACCTTTGCATGCCTTTAGGGCGGGTTTGTGAGATTCGAGAGCTCCAGCAGAGTATTTTCGACCTGAGGGATTGTAAGTGTCTCTCCCAGGTAAGCAGAACTCGTGACTCCGTTTTACAACTGGGGAAAGACACATGATACACATTCCCGGTAGGTACAAGAATACATCCTCGGTGCGGATGCACACCACAACCACGGGTGGCCCCCTGCTTGTGGGGGTCTGCTCAGGGAAAGCAGGCTCGGGGAAGGCGGGGGCTGGAGGGCGCCTCTGCAGAGGAGCCAGGGCAACGCGCCCGCCCGGTCCCCGGGAGGTGGAGCTGCCACGGCCTGCAGCAGGGAACAGCTGGCTGGAGCTGACAGCAGCGGGTCACGACCGCTGGGGCTCAGTGCTCGGTTCGCAGCTCCTACCGCCCAGTCCCTCATTTGTAAACTACGAGCACGAACATCCTCCTGCTCGTAAGTCAGCGCCAGGAGGTGCCGTGCTCTGACCGGGCGCTTTGGCTGCGATCTCATCGTCACGAATGAAGAAGGGGCTTAAATTATTCACACTGGGATCATCTGATCAGCCTGACGGGAGCTGAATAAAAGCTTTTTCTTTCTCATTTTTTTTTCCCCCCCTTTTTTTTCCAAAAAAGGGACACTTCACG
>NW_009714262.1:0-42374 GCF_000703405.1 Apaloderma vittatum | reverse complement strand
AGGGAGGGGACAGTCCCGAATTTCTCCGGGCAAAAGCTGAGGTTGAAGGGCACCAACGTGTCGCTGGAGGACAAAGATGTTAAATACCTGCGAGGTTCGGCAGCTTCTGGGCAGCCTCCCGTCACTGCTGGATTGCTGCTGCCCGGATTGCTTCTGGAAGCATTGAAGTGTTTTGGAGGATTTCAGGCGAAATATCCTTAAGTGTGCTTTTGCTTAAATGATGTATCTGCTTTGTAGTTAAGCATTGCCGTTGATTTCTGTGAGTTCTTAATGTGTCAAAACTTTTAAGTATTTATTGAAGACACTGCAGATAGCTGACCGAAATTATTCGGCTTCATTATGTCTCGTCTCACTGAAAGGTTATCTTGGAACGAATTTTCTCCGTATTTTTTTAGCACTTGTAGCACTCGAGAAGGAATTATGGACAGGAAAATGATTTTGCCGGTCATAGAAATGCTGTTTAGATAAGGCTGAAGCAATTGGAACAGTTGATGGCAGAGGAACTGAGGACCAGATTCTTATCTGGTGTTAATAGAGCCCATTTATATAGAGGTACCGGTTTGGTCTGAATGCTTTCTTTTTGCCATAGCAACAGTCATAACTTCAGGTAATTAAGTTCAACCTCTTTCTTCCTAATATAAGGCTTGTTAGAAATTATTAAAAGCTATTGTGAGCTATTAACTTCTCAATACTGAAAAAAAAAATGAGTTGCAGTTTAACTAGCCCTGAAAACGCAAACTGGTAACTCGTTTTGGTGAATTATTTAACCTTGTTAGAGTCACCGTAACTGAATTCTTAAAGCTTCCGTGTTGTGGACGGAAAAGTTGTGGCATTTCTGCAGCAATCCAGCTGACAGCTCGTATCTGTGCCACGAGTGCTGTAAACAGTTTGCGTCATTCTCTACCGAAATGGGCAATCTGATCGATCCCCTTCCTTTTTCCAAGGTGACCCTCTTGCTTGAGCAGCTCTAAAACCTGCACCCTCGACCCCATACCTTTTGCCTTGCATCTGCTTGCTGTTACTCCCCTTGGTTCAGAGGCGCTGCACCAATTTCCCTGCGAGTTGAGGCTCTCCCTGGGTGCTGGTGCCTGCCCAAACCCTTTCAGGCTCAGGATGGATGTTCTGCACCTACAGCAGCACACTTGGGCAAACCATCGTCCATGAGCTGCTTCACGTCCAGGTGCGTGGCACAGTCCTGCTGTGCTCCTGACAATATTTCTTGGAAAAGCAAGGCCAGCTGCCAGGGAGGCTGTAATGCTGCTCTAGCTCAGCGGAAGAAACCGCAATCTTTAGGTAAACTTTTAAGTCTTGCACAGTATCGTCTTTAACGTACGAGCCAGAATAGCTTTGGAATTAATTCCCCTGAAACCATGGGAAAGGTATCGCAAATTGATGTGGTGCTCAGCTTTGTTTACTGTAAAATAGTGTGGTTTGATTCGAGCATCTGCATCGCAATCACTAATTTCTGCATTACATAGTAGATTAAAATCTGTCTCTCTGCTCACAGGCATTGCTAAGAGCAGGTGTGTGATAGACTCCCCCCTCCTCCCTCAGCTCTTGAGAGACTTCTAGTGTTTAACCACATATGTTGCTAACTTGTTTATTCTTTTGAGAGCAACTGCTTGTTTCATGCGGACGCTTCCATACACAAGCTTTGATTTATGTGGGCAGCGATGTCCATAAAGGCTCACGTCCTGCCAATCCGCCCCTCATTCAAGTGAGGAAAGCAATTTGGGAACAAAATTTACCTGTGTTTACAGTGGTGGTTGAGATCTATTTAATCAATTTGAATTTTTTCTGTTGACTTCAGGGAACTTTAGGCTGCAGTTTGGTAGCTGTGTTGCATGATGCGACTGCAGACCAGGTTCTGCAAGGAGCCTTCCACTTAGCTCAGGATAAGGTGGTGCTGAGCTCTGGTGTAGGATGCCAGCTGCCATGAAAATGCTGTCTGCTTTTGGAATTAACCCTCACTTGATATTTATGGTGGCTATTTGTTCCCTGGTTTAGGCTGTTCAGGTATATGATGTATGTTAGTGTGTTCTCCTCTTACTAGGAGTGAGAGCAATTAGTGTACTGTCAGTCAGCACACAATAAAAGTCAGCGATTTCTAAACTGACTAGAGAAGGATGTTGCACAAACTCAATTTATAAAACAACTGGAGTTTCTAGCAGGTAAAGGCTGCCCTTTCAGTTTCATGACTGTTACAGCATCCTAATCCAAACACCATCGTGCTTTCTAGCAGTTATTTACTATACGTTCAGCTAGCCTTGTTCCCTGTTTTGCTCTAGGATTGTAATTTCAAGCAGCATGTGAGTCAGAGGTCTCTAGAACTGCAAAGTGAATTAGTTGTATTTGCTGTGATGGTATCAACTGAGCATACAAAATACTTCTATTAAAAACGTGAGAAACAGTATTGCTGTGCAAGAGCAATTCATAATGTAACAATGTACTTGTCCCTTATTGATACAGTGACTTTGGTTTATTAAACATTTATTCGTAGCCCCAGCAACATTACATCTGAGGCTTCTAATTGGAATTTAGAAAGCCTAATAAATTTTGATTTCATCCTGAGTGCTCTCAATTCAGGGTGTTTACATTAGTGCTGAGAAAAAGCAATGCCTGAGCTCTGCGGGTGCACGGTGGCTCTTCTCGTTCTGTTGGTGCCTTTGGGCTGACGAAATAGCTGAGACCAAGTCAGTGCTGGTGTAAGTGGTCATGGCTTCAAAATTAATAGCGATACACCGAGGCTTGGATATACCCTGCAGCAAATACAAGGCATGAAAACACTGTGAAATGAGTCCTGTCAAGACAAGGTACGTCATGGTGACTTAATGCAGCTAGGCTTAATTTTGCCATTAGCAGGTAACTTGCCTCGTTAATGTATATTGCTCCAACCAAGCAGCAGCCTGTCACTTCCATGCTGTAGAAATGCCATCGCTTGCCTCATTAAGTGGTCATTATGCTTCGTTACGGGTCTGTGTTAGCATCCTGTGCAGCTGCCGTGAAAGGTCAGAACCTCCCTCAGCTACCATGGAAATGGTTCAAGGCCTGAAGACTTCTTTGATATTTGTGTTGTGAAAAGTAATGACGCAGTCTGGTGTCCTGTTCCCCGAAAAGTTCAGATGAAGCACAGGGCTCTCCTGGCTGAGCTTCCAGGGCACTGTTGCAGGGCTGTGCATCCATGAAACATGTGGTTGTTCCATCTGGCAACGCTTGGAGTTAGCTGCATTGGTTTTACTTCCAAATTTGTTAAAAAAAAATAAAAAGCCATGCAAGAAAACAATCACTGCTTGAAGTGGTTATGGTGAAAATCATAGAATCCTTGTTGGCATCTTCCCAGGCCCCAAGAGCTGACGTGGGGGCTGGGTTGGGGCACTGCCAGGGAGATGGTGCTGCTGTTGAGTAGGATGAGCCTGGGAGGGATTGGAAATGGCTCCGAGACAGAGGCAAAGGAGTGGAGAAACCACAACCCCAGGCAGGACTCGCCTATGTTGACACATCAGCTCTCTTCAACGCAGAATTTGTTGCAGGTCTTGCAAGTTTTAGTGGGTTTGGTGACCCTCTGGGTGGGTGCCCTCACCTAGGGAATAATGTTCCTGGGGTTTGGGTGTCAGATATGGGCTGGCCCTGCAGACCTGATCGTAGCTTAAGGGGGTGGCAGCGTCATCCTCTGAGTCAGAGGGGAATAATGATATTTTCTGGCACGTTTCTGGAAGCCTCCAGTAGTCAGAGCAGTGAAAGCGAGGGTCTGGGGCTTTCCTGAAGATCTGCTGAGGGTACAAGTGTGAGCCCCTCACTGCACATGACCCTCTGCGGCTGGGGGTCCTGGAGATGAGATAAAGCCACCAGTTGGTTCCTGTGGTAGCACAGTATGGCGTTGTGATGTGGCTGGCTTTTGGCAAATCCTGGGAAATCCCAGGGCTCTGCTTCTGCAGGTGCTGTGTGGGAAGGTATTGGGAACAGCGTGTCCTGTGGAGTATAGTTTTTGGGGTAAATGTTTCCGAAAACTGCTGCAGTGTGGAAACTCATTGCCAATGTACTGGTGGATGCAAACCAGGGAAGCTGGTATTTTGCTGTGGGAATCTGCAGAGCGCCATGGGTGCTGGCCGGTGTGGATGGGTGCTGTTGGCTGAAGTTTCTGCTCTGCTGTTGAATATGAGCTGGGTTTTTTTGCGAGATGGTTGTTTCATGACTGTTCTCTTGTTTTCAGCAGACGTGAAATGATGAAATCAAGAAGCATTTGGTTCTCTCTCGTGTTGCTTGGGGTTTTCCCGTCGGTGGCGAGGGGATGGATGGATGTGGAGAGGAGCAGAAGGCTGTACTCGGACGCGGAGAGCCTACATCAAGAGGTACTGTACACCAGCTGCTGCTGCACCTACAACTCTTGTGTCTCTATTTTTATGCGGTGTTCAGGCTCTCCATGCTGTGAAAACAAAGAAACGAATAAGGGCTTATCTATGTCTATTTGTATTAAACACCTGCTGAGGAGGTCAGTGAAGAAAGAGTGAAGCAGAAACTCTTACTGACATTGTTCTTGGAGTGAAATTGTGCATCTGGCCACTGTGGAGATGCTGGTTTTGCCTCAAAGACTTTACGGTGTGCTCTGTCCTGGGGCTGTGGAAACAAAATTTAATAAGTAAACTTTGTCCTGACTCTTCATTTGGGTCACTGGACCTTCAGCTGAAACCTAAAAAAAAGTCCTTTTGCTGTTAAAAAAGTCCAAATAAACAGGAAAACTGAGCTGTAAGTAAGCAAAGTTACTGCCTAGAGCCTTTCCCCACCTGGGTTTCTGATGTCAAACCCCTGCAAAGTGCAAAGTAATCAGAAAAGGGACGAAGGGCACGTGGTGGCTGTGGTGAGGGATGATGATCTTCACGCAGCTGGAGAGGACCCCTAATGCCCGGCTCGTTTGGGAGGTGGGACTCTTTGTGCGTGGCTGGAGGATGGGAAAGCACTTGTTGGAGCTCAGTGCCCAACCCTGTGCAAGTGAAAAAACAACTGAACTCATTTTCAGTGCTGAAGGTGACAGTGTTGGCTGCTGTGGCCATGGTGGGGGCTCCTCCCTGGGCAGATGTGCAGTGCAGGCTGTCCCACCGGGGACGGGGGCTTTCTGGACCAGGACTCGCCGTGGTGCTGGTGTGGGTAGGCTCAGGATTTCACGTGCCTGAGTCCGAGGCGTGTGAATAAGGCCGTAAAGATCTAGAAATGTTACTTTTCATGAAAAGACGATGACGAACGCTGAAACAATTTTAGTTATTTAATTAGTTCCCGACTGTCATAGACTTGCTAAATGGGCGCTCAAATGCCTGGAAGTGGGAGATGGTGGGGAGACAAGGCAAAGGAGGCTTTGGTACTTTTTATTTTTTTTTAACTGCCATTGCCTAGAACACTTTTGTACTGGCAGATGCATTAGTCAGTGCCAGGCTAATGATGAGCCATTGATGGATTCGTGCTGAAATTGGATCTATTTAAGCCTCAGGATTTTCTGTCTGGAGAATCCCATTTCTCCCAGTCACATGCCATCTACAAATACCCACAGTTGTGTGCGTTATTTTAGTAAAGCGGTTTAAGCCAGTTAAAAAGATGCTGTTTGCTGCTTCATTTCAGTGGAGTTGGAGGTTCTGCAAGCAGTAAGTCCTGCCTCAGGTGTGGTTTTTCCCTGGAGTATCCATCCTCTGTTCTGGGTATTCCCCTCCATGCTTCCGCTGATATTTTGTTGCTGTATAGACTCAGGTAGTTCCCTGGCACTGTGTTGAACATGTTCTTGTATTGCTTGAGATTACTTCTGTATTTTTATTAAAAATATTTTGCATGCTTTTGCATTAAAAAAAACTTATTCTTCACTAATATATATTAGTTTTGATTTTTTTAAAGAAGCTACTCTGAGGAATTGAATTCATTACTCAGATGATTTACTTTTAACATAAAATGTAGAACCCTAATACTACTTGAAAGACACTAATTCATTTGATCTTCCTCTAAAACCCATGAAGTTACTGCACCAATTACTTGATCTTGCTTGAGGTGAAAGGATCTAAGCTAGAAATGTATTTGTTCAAATTTGCACAGAATTTAACAGGTGTGAATATTAAAATTTTTAACGTATGAAGAATGCAATTAAAATAGCTTCAAGAGATGTGAGTTATAATGGAGCTTTTTAAAAAAAAGTAATTGTAGAGTAAGCTTGTTCCATGAGAAAGAGGGTTTATACAGTGTGTCACCAAACACCACCGTTAACCTGGAAGGCCTGAACATAGCTTTCAGGTCAATCCGTGAAATGGAGATAACTGCTCTTTTCTCTCACAAGGGGTTCATTTTGTTTTTCAGAAAATAGTTCAGCCATAATACCTTTTGGATAATAAAAATCGCCTGAAGTCCTTTTCTAGTGATGTTGGGCTCAGTTCGTTTTGAAGCCCCTTATTCACGAGAAGTTTATGAGCTACCAAATTCATGGCTTGATGAATGTGTAATTCCATTAACACGCATTTAAAACATTGAATCACAAACAGAAAAGCTCCTAGCAATTCACCACAATTGCTTTTAAAATATGTAAAGGGTTAATTTACAGGTCAAATTGAAGTGTGCTCTGTTCTAAAATTCTTATGAACATCAAAGCCAATACTTGGGTATGGGTCACTGGCCCTCACTAATACTTGTTCTGATCTACATAGGAACAAGTTTACTGAATCAAAAACATTGCTTAATTTATGTTCAGATTGCTAAATCGATTTCTTCATGGTCTGTGGTAGAATTATTACGGTTGTGCTTTGCATTTATAAAGGAAAAAAAATAAGTTTTGAGGGCATGGACTGCAATACACAGCCCTTCTGCATGAGAAATTAACTTTCTGGCATAGCAAAGGTGTTTTCTTGATGTGCAGCAAATTTATGGGGTGTTCCTGAGAGGCTTATTTTCTAAAATATTTTTAGTCCTGATTAGAACAGTTAATAAACACGTGCATGAGATTCTGAACTATAATAGAAAATCTAATTAAAAAGATAATAACATCGGTGTTTAACTGAAAAGCTGCAATTTGCCTCGTCCTTATTAATTTCAGAGAGTGCAGCTGTCATGTCTATATTGTGAAACTTCTCATAGGTTAGTTCCAGAAGTGCTTGAAAGCTCATGAAACTTCTGGGGGCTGCACGTGAACTTCTGTGGAGCTAGGAGGTGCAGCTTCTCAGAGTTGAATCATCACAGGAGTAACTCCTATAGAGTTGTATATATGCCAGAGTACCTAAATATATAGAGCTCACTGCTCTGGGATCGTATTTTTGGACAAGTTTTGCCTCTGCCTTCAGCAAAGCTGATTCCCTGCGAAAGGTGGACATTTACTTGAAAGGTGGACAATTACCTGACAGGACATTGTAGAGAGGTTGGTGCTGGTCTCTTCTCACAGGTAATTAGGGACGGAACCAGGGGGAATGGTTGCAAGTTGCAACAGGGCAGGTTTAGGCTGGACATTAGGAGGAAATTCTTCACAGAAAGAGTGGTCAGACACTGGAACAGACTGCCTAGGGAGGGGGTTGAGTCACCATCCCTGGATGTGTTCAAGTGTCGTTTAGATGGGGTGTTGGGTGATCTGGTTTAGGGGTGAACTTGTAGTGTAGGGTCAATGGTTGGACTTGATGATCCCGAGGGTCTTTTCTAACCTGAATTGTTCTATGATTCTATGACTTTAGAGGTGATTCTATGATTTTTAGAGGTGACCTCATCCCATGGGCAGCTCTGTGCTGGCTTAGAAGGGCTCTGAGTTGCCCATGAAGGACCAGGTGGTGCCATCTGGGGTCACCTCTCCTTTCAGAAAAGGAGTTCTCAAAAACATAGCTCTGTGAGTGGTTGGCAGTGGCTGTGAAGGGAGTTTCTAGCATGAAGAGACACAAACAGCCAGGTTCTGAAATAACCCTGGAGTTCGGATTTGAAGGAGAACTTGGCTGGGAGATACTGATGGAAATCAGCAGTCTCTGCTGGCTCTACAAGGCAATGCGCACTAGTAGCTCAGACTGATTTTTTTCAACCTACTGGGGTATTTTACAAAAGCATTTTATTAAATACTGAAATTTGACAGCTGGCTTTCCTTTTCCTGTTCCCTGTTTTCTGTGGGAGAGGCTGCTTTTCTGTATGTGCCAGAGCCAAGCTGATTTTATCATGGTTCTTGGGGCAAGTTTCTTTGCTCTCCTGCCCCACAGGCTGAGAGGAGATGTGCTGCAGGTCTTCGTGAGCCCGTCCAGAAGCAGGTCTCCCATCGCCTGCAGGGAACTCTCGAAACACAAATGGGCACAGTGCTGTCTCGGATTAAATTCTGTATTGTTTTCCGGGGCACTGCTGGCAGGTAGCCTGAGCAATGTTGTCCTATCTGGATAGTGTGGAAGTGGAGAGTAATCCTGCGTTGTGGTACATGTATATAGTTGGCTTGTGCTGAATAGCTGAAGGAAATACTTGGATGTCCCTGTTAGCTCTTGAGTGGTTACAGTGCAGACTGGCAGATGTCCCGTGGTCTGCTCTGGGCTATGGAATCAGAACTGCTCTGTGGTTGTGTAGAAATACTGAATTGCTTTCATCTAGCCTTCATGCCGTGCTCTGTTGTTTATGCTCATCCTCCTATTTAATAAATCCTGTGGGTAGAAGAGCTGTGTCCCTGGGGAGGCTCCTCCAGCCCAGAGCTACAAGTGATGCTCAGAGTGCTCCCACGAGTACCAGCAGCTCTTGCAGATCCAGGCAGTGGCACATTTGTTTTTCCCCTCTTTGTGCTGCAAGCCGTTCATACTTCCCTGATGCACCTTGCCTGCCTGTCCCCTCTAAGGAGGAAGACGCCGTTGGTGTGCAGTGATATGTCTGATTTGGACCGTGACAACGCCGTTCAAGGATAAGCTAGATGAGCTGTGACAATATTTTTTCACACCTTTGATTGTCACCCCTTATGTTTGTTACCTTATGTGCCTTATGCCTTATATAGCCCATCGCAAAGCAACCTACCAACACTTATTTTTATGCTAATGAATGTAGTTGTTGTGCTCAATTCTTTAAGCTGCTGTGTCTCTCTTAGTGGCATTTGGAAGGTGTTGGCTGTTTAAGATACCTGTCATTTAACTTGTTCATTAGTTGTTGCTTACCTTAAACTTCACTGACTGCAAACAGCTGGGTCGTACCAGCCCATCGGTGCCATCCTGCACTGGAGTCCAATCACAGCCTCAACTGCACTTGTCCAGCAGTGTCAGCTATTGCTGCAATTCCTCATTATCTTCAGATTCTTAAATTGTTTTTTCACTTTCTGCTGCAGCTGAAGACCACAGTTATTCCAAGCAGCAGGGGAGTCACAGGAATGATACTGTGCTCTTTCCCCCAGCAAAGTCATATTCCCTAATTTGACAGACTACGAAAGGAGTGCTTTGGGAAGTAAGGTACAAAATTGCAAAGGCTATTGACAGAAGCTTTTGCTTATAATTCAAATAGAGGCATAATATCAGAGCATGAGCTTGGAATAAGACAGGCACAGTGTATCAATTTTGTATGCAGTTGAAGATCTAATATCCTGGTATTTATTTTAAGAATTATTATTAGTAATGTATTCTCTGCCATGTGTGTGCTCTTCCTGCTTCTAAGTCAGTTTGGAGAAAGGAAGGAAAGAATCAGATTTGAATTAAAAGCTGTACTGGGTTACAGCCTGCTCTCGTTTTTAAACGTTAATGAAGGTAAGGAGAGACAAGACTTAAATTTATTTTCATATCACTTTGGTGTGTACTGATAACTCGCTCCGTTACCTGCATTTATATGGTGTCTCTAACAAGCTGTAATTGCTGTTTGTAGAATATTCTAAATCTTCACTGTGTATTATCTCCGTGGAGATGAGAAGCTTTTGCTCTGGGAGTTGGTTATCAGAGTATCTGCAGTTCAAGGTGCTGTGGAATATTTTCATAATATTTGGATGTGCATGTTGGTCCTTCCACTGCATCCCTGACCCCACCTTCCCCCTCCTACGTACCCAGAGAGTTTAGTAAATGCTGTGTCTTATGGAATGCTGTTGTGCTTGAAGTACTGGAAAGTTTGAATGTTGGGTTCCTTGGCACAAAGCAGGTACTATATACTTGAATAACAGTGTAAAACTTGAAGAATTTGGTTACCATAGATGATCGTGGTTCAGTAGTGAGTGTTGGGTGTTGTCAGGATGTATCTGTAGCGCAGCTTAAAGCTGAAACCCTCTTGTAGGCAGTCCCTTACAGGACCAAAATTCTGCTTTCTTTAAACTTCTGGTAAGATGTGGTCTGTGACAGCTCATGTCACAGTTGAGCAACTGTTAAAAAATCATACTTAGGTTGTGAAATGCTGGTGTATTCCTAAAGCTGAGAATAAGACTGGAGTAAAACATCTTGCAAATATAAAAAAATCTAGTGCAGATTTAATTTGACTGTGATGTGGCAGAGGGTTACACTTTCTGATACTCTGTTCAGAAGCTACTAAACTTTGAAAGACTAAATACTATTTGTCCACATGTGATGTACTCTCCTGTCAAAAAAAAAAAAAGCCTGTAGCAGTAGTGACTAAAGACAATTCTACTTAAGGTACTTTCTACCACCAAGCAGAGGAATTCTCATTTTTTCAGGTGGAGGGGTACATCTGCAAATACGGAGTTTCTAAAACAGGCGTCAGATGAATTTCCCGATGACAAGGTGGAAATTTATGGAGCTCTACCTGGATTTCTCATGTGAAGTGCAGAAATCGTAGTGGGTAAAATCAGAGATGCAGCAGTTATCTTGATTAGCTACCCTATGGGTGAGCAGATGATACTGCTCATGATGCGAGACATCAGAGCTTCTCTCAGTGTTTATACATGATAGGATGAATCTAAATTGCCAGCATCTGTACTGGTAGCACACTTTCTCTAAACAGTAGTGTGTGATTTATTTCTTTTTCCTTTTGCCTGCTCAAAAAATAACAATAAAAAAATTGACTGTTCTCTGCCTCATTAGTAGCTTTTCTTTAAATATTGTGTTCATGGTTGTAAACAGGAAATCCTGATTGTCAAACTAAGCTGCGTATTAGTTGTAACTACTGCAAGTGCTACAGTCTGTGCAGAGCATCTTGCCTAGCCCTGTACTGGGTGCCAGTGTAATTTTCTTGACCCCTCGCTTGAGAGATAAGTAAGAGCATTTTCTGAAGGGGAAAAAAACCCACCACATCCCTGGGATGTTAACCTATTAATAGAAACAGCCACTTCTTTATTAATTGGCTAAATGAGTCAGGGCTGTATATTTAGAAATCGTGCAGTGGGTAGGCTGATCCTGAGAGCAGGTCCCTGGAGACTAGGCGCGTGCAGAAGTAGCATCTAATTTAGTGATAGACCCAGTGTGAGCCCAGCTGCATGTGCTGAATTTGGTTTATCTCTTTGCACAAGCACTGCAGGCTCTTCCACAGACTATCTGATAAGAGGGTTTCCACAGCCCGGCAATACATGCTGCTATTCTGCTTTGCTTCCATCTGCTGCATTAATTGCTTTTTTTTGAAAAATCCCCTATGTTAACCTTTGCTTATGGTCAGAAAAATGACTCATTTTGACTAAGTCTATGTCAATATAAACTGGCAGGAGACCGAAAGCACTGCATCCTACGAATTGCTGTGCTTGAGGGCAGTTGGTGCCTGTTTGGTACCAAACTTGGTGGCGGCACATGTTGAGCATTCTGTTGGTGGGCTCAGAGATTGCTAAAGAAAAGGGGTTGGCGAGTGCACAGCCACGTAGAGATCTGTAAACACGGATCTGCAGGCTGTTGGGAAAGAGAACTATGAAGAAACACTCTACTGTGGAGATATGCGCCTTAAAATACTGCGTGAAGCTACTGCTCAGTGATTCCTGCTCATGATGTGCTTCTGTGTGTGTCTGGGTTATAAGCACTCATCTGGTTTTAGTGGAAGGAAAAATAGGAAGAAAGAGCAGGCAGGAACTCGTCTCCCCTGATTCCAAACCTAATTGTGGCTGCTTAATTACTAAGCTTGCTAAGTGTGCTCACTTTTCTCTTTGAATTAGAACGCAGGAAATCGCATGTGGCCACGTGCGGGGACAAAAGGAAGAACAACTGTTAGAGAAAAATTAGGAAACGGTCCTCTTTCTGTCCCTGTTGGTGGGCTGCCTGTAGGCATTGCATGTCACTCACAAACCAAGTGTAAAGTACTATTCTGGGGGAAGCTCTGCTTTGTCCTCTGTTCCTGCAGACAGTCCTGGATTTGCTTCGTTACTGAATGACTTCCCCTCCCTCACACTGCAATAATTGTTTTGTGTAGTTGGAGCATCCTTGTTGACCGTTCTGCTCCTTCTTTGGCTGGAGAGAATATGAGGATGTTAATGGGGATTGCTCCGAGGTGTGGGAATTAGGTTTTTCTACATGACAAACAGCCCCCACGTTTTGGCACTGCAATTTCTTGGGCTTCATAGATCCCTATTTTCTAATCGGAAATTTGCCTTTCAGTGTGTTGGTCTTGCCTGTAGTTAGAAACCTGAGAGGAGTGTGTACATGGTCTTTCCTTGCCCCCCTGTTTAGTTGAATGCAGCTCTAAGAAGTGAAAACTATGTACTAGTGGTTTGCTGAGCTTAAGAGAGCAATTGGTATTCTTAGTGTAGTGGTGGTTTTTGTGTGCTTCGCTTCTTAAAGACTTCCAAAAGAGTCCCAAAGGCTGAATACCAAGAGACCAAGTAGGGCTGTCCAGCAAACTTGAGTTGCTCAACCATAGGAGAATTGAAGCTAAATCTTCCAAGAGCGCAAAAAACCTCATGAATGGAGACAGAAGTAAAATACAGTTTTAAGAAACAAGAGACCAAGTAGGGCTGTCCAGCAAACTTGAGTTGCTCAACCATAGGAGAATTGAAGCTAAATCTTCAAGAGTGCAAAAAAAACCCATGAAGTCAATGGAGACAGAAGTAAAATACAGTGTTTAAGAAAGAAAACATTTGTGTTTTGGTGGGAATGGGAGCCCGAGCTGGGAAGGTGCTGTGTGCTCCCTGCAGACAGTGTTCTCCCCTTTTTCAGTGAGGACAGGAGGTGAGGGACCTCCTGCAGCAGAAGACCAGAAGCTCCCTTAGCCTGCTCTCCCTCTGACAGGGATTTGCTGAAGAAAAGCATTGCCTTGTATAGTGCACAGAATGTTCTCTGCGGGTATTTAGGACAAATGCAGATATGTTTTTACAGAGGTGTTTAAAGGTCTTATTTACTTCAATACCAAACAACCTAGAAGTGTTTTTGCTGCTTGGATTCCATCCCTAATGACTGTCAGTAAATCCATTTGCAGCACACTGGCTACCAAGCACTGTACTACATTGTGTATTCCCTCCGTGTAGTTGTGTTTTCACTCTGCATAATGAAGTTTCCCCTTACCCCGTGTTTGTTCTGAATGAAATCAGTTTCTTCATTCCAGAAGTGCCTTGCTCATCCATCGGCCCATGATTCGGCATTAATCAGGAGCCTGTAACACAAACTGGCTATTACGTCTTGGCAGGACATCGAGCTGCTGCTTCCTGAAAGGCTGGTGTTCCTTTTTTTTTTTTTTTTTTAATAAGAGCAGAAAAGGGCTTTGTGCAAAAAAATCCCCCAGTTGTTAAATCGCGTAAAGTCCACGCAGGTGTTTGATGGGCAACACACGGCAGCTGTGGGGGAGCTTTACAAAGCTAAGCGGGAGCTATACGGGCGGTGACCCGCAGTTCTGCTTTTTATTTCTATTTGTCCCTCCTAATCCAGGTAGGGCTGCTCATGGTCCTTGACGATGCTTTATCTATTCTCATGCACTGAGGCTGGATGTTGGTTGGTCTTTTGAAGATGCAGCTTTTCAGTAGCGACATGCCTGGTGAGAAGCAATATTGGAGCAAACATGGGGCATTGATTTCCACATAACAATGATTAGGCACTTCAAATACAGAACGGAAGGGCCTTTTATTCTGCATTCAGTTAACTACCATTAAAAAGGAGGAAAATAGGTGCTAAAAGCGAACCTTGACAAACAGACCTGTTGTGTTGCATTAATGAAATGCTGTTTAAAATGGTATTCATGAAGAAGCTTTATAGAAGAAATAAGAAATCCGAAACAAATTTCTGCCCTCAAAGCATATGATTTATGCTGCGATAAAATTAGATTTTTAGTTAAAGGAATTTGCAGTCATTAGATGGTGCCCGTGAAATAAGTCTCATTTATAACCATCTGCTTTATAGCTTCTGCAGAAAAGTACTCCTCAGGCAATGCATCTGAGAACTTCAGTGTCATTTTTATCAAAATAGTTTGATTCTCTACTAGGAGCACTATTAAAACCTCTGTGTGACTTTTTATTTTTTTACTTGAGTGGTATATTTTACGTCAAAGAAAGGATGGCTACTCCTTTTAGTGAAGAGATTGCCCTGGCCATAGCCTGTGTATGATCTGCTGGCTGCGTCTCAGTGGTACATTAGATGGCTGGTAGAAAGGGCTTATGTTCAACGTGCCCTCAAGGACCAAAATTAGAATTGTTTCTTTTCTGTGCTACAGAAGAGGTGATTTGGTTGAGGCAAGCTAATCAAAATGAGTCCTTGCCATAGTTTGACTTTACTAGAGGGATAGAAACGCCGGTTGTGTCTCTACTGGAGCTGATGCTTTTGTCGCTGATCTTCAAGCCCCATGGTTGCCAGTTGTTTGGGTTTTTTCCCCATTTTTCTGTGTACTCTCCCAAAATGTTGAGTTCTTTGGGCCATCTGTTTTTTTTTTCTCTATGGAAGGGGACGTACCAAGTGCTGATATTCTTCCCAGGTAATGAGAAGTGATGACTTGCAGCCTGACCTCGTGTTCTCCCATTGCATGTCTAATGAGCTTTTTCCTCTGAACAGTCTGTATCTGGTTTTTTGTGGTAGTTTACATTCATTAGAGTTTATAATTATAAGGGGAAGAGAGTAAAAAAGGGGAACTTTGAAGACCATCCTTTGTTTTTCATGATGTCTGTGCAGTTCCTTTCATGGAAATACCAAAAGGGTATTTAACAGGAGTGAGCTGACACTTGAATTTTTTATAGAGTGCGATTGTCTTATTCCTTTTGATCAATGTAATAGTTGTAATTAGTTTTAGTGTTTCTAAGCTTTTGAACTGCAGAGAATTCAAACAGCTTGTTAAAGTGAGGGACTCCAGGGGAACTTTAAAAGTACTCTTCCCTTTTGCAATATGTCACATGCACATGGGCTTAATGATAGCGGGCTGCATCTGAGGGTGGGTTTTTGTTTTTTTTTTTCCTGTGCCCCACCTCTCAAACTAATATTTTGAAAAGCTGCGAGAGGTCCCCGGAGTATAACTGTCTATGCAGCTCGGAGCTTTGCTGCCTAGAGAGGATAAATGCTTTGAAGTCTCTGCTAATCCTGAATGCCATTTTATGTATTTCTCAAGATCACTGGTAGCATCCTGCAGGGAGTAATGACTTAGTATTTTTATAAGCAAATACTCTTTTTGTTTTGTTTTGTTCATCCGCCTCAGTTGACTCGCAGGGTGCCAAGGAGCCTGTTTCTGCTGTTCTGATCCCTCTTGGTTTTGATGAAAGCTTTACTTTTGAGAAAGTCAGCTTGTAGGAAAGAGAAGCAGCATCTGTTGCCTGCACAGCCAGTGACAATGAATTAAGTATAAATTGTCCCCAGATTTGAGGTACTGTAGTTACTTCCATAAGCTGATTAATATTTTTTCTTTTGCTCATTTTTTTTCTTTCACTTTGTAAAGCTCTGTCCTTCTTATCGTGTGTTCCAGTGGCACCTCTCTGTATTTTTTGATGATGCCATGGCAGGGCTCTCCATAGCAGAGAAGGGGACTGTGGGTGTATTTCAGTAAATGCATAACATGGTACTTCCCTCTGCCTGAACGTGGTCTGCAGGGAGGTATTTTATTTTTTAAAAGTGGAAAATGTACAAATAAAACCATAATAAGCATCAAGTGGGCCAGAAAACTCAGGTGTCTGGGGAAGCCCGGTGTTATTTTCACATCAAGGGAAGGAGAGAAACAAACCCTTTTGCTCTTTCATTCTCTGATAAACAACCCACTAAAGGCAATGAAATGGGGTTAAACAAGGCACATCCATAAGAGGAAAAACCTGCCTTAGGAGCTTCTGGCTGGGATCTGGAGAGCTCGTTTCTCTTCCCTGTGTCTGTGCTCTGGTGGAGGGGGTGGCACTGTGGTGGTTAATCCTGCATCGTCCATCAGCGGGCACTGCCCAGGTCACAGTCACTCCATCCAGGATGGCCTTGTAAAATCTTCTGTGATTCTGCTAGTTTTAATACTAATTACAAGAAGTAACTCGCGTGATGGAAGTTGTAAGTATTTTTAATTAAGCCATAAATAATGTTACTGCTTGGAATTAAATATTTATCCCTCTGGAGTCTCGCCGTTAGGTGAAGTAGATGGTGTTGCCCGGGAATGCAATATCTTTTAAGACTTTATGCAATGTCTTTTTATGAGAAGCTTCTTTATGAGAGATGGGAGTGATGCTTTGCAAGAAGTAGGGCAAATGGTGCAGGTGTGTGAAGATTGAAGTGAGCCCTCAGCACTAAGCATGAGTAGTCTGCTGGCTTTGAAATTATTCCGGTATCTGGACAAGTCTCTGCTAAAAATATCTGTAATGGCTCCTCCCTCCTCAACCCCAGTCCTTGGGATAGTAATAATCACCCTCCTAGGTGCTCCCTTTTAACATCACACACTCCTAGGTGCTCACTTTTAACACCAGTAGAGAAAAAACATCCCCTTAAAAAAACTAAACTATTACATTCTACCATGTAACCTCTCACAGAATGGTGAGTCATTTTAGGTGAGATACTGATCCATTAAATATCTGTGGACAAACTGAAGTGTGTGCTTGTAATTACTCCTCAGTTATCGTGTAGAGCTTCATAGGTGCTTGTCTGGGGCAATGACTAATGTTTTCTGGGGTTTCTGTTCAGGCTGCTTTTGAATAATTCTTGCTTTTTTTTAAAAAAAAAAAAAAGAAGAAAAAACACAAAAAATTCTCTTTTTCCTTATAGGACTCCAGAAGGTTTGAAGTTACAAGACGAAAAGGTAGGAGAGATAATACAGTTTTCCTTCAATGTGTATGTTGGTGTTGAGTATTCTTGAAGCAACTTTTTAAAACAAATGTGAGTTTACGCACTTAAAAGATTGGGTTTTCGAACAGCCTGCCTCCTAACACTTGCCTGACAGTTCTTAGTGTTGCAAATCCTAGAATTGATTATTTTATTTTTTTTTTGCCAATGAAAAGTTTCTCTTTCAGCACAGAACTGCATGGTGGTATTAGGGATGGAAGCCAAGGGCTTTTGGGTGCCAGTAGAGAATTTTAAACTCTGATGCCAGATCATTTCAGGGAGAAAAAGGTCCAGCAGAGGCTTTGCACATGTTGACACGCTGCAAATCCACCCAGAGGTGCAGCAGTGTTAAAGGCGAGTTGTGTTGGTACCCTGAGCTCGGATCCTGCTCCTGCGAACTCGTTCCCATTAGGAACTAATTGGCTGCTGCAGTGAGGGGCTCTGATGGCTCCTGGCAGCTGGGCTAGAATCAGCCATCAAAGAGCTCATTCTGGTTATCATTAATTTTGATTTTGTTTAGCAGATGTTTTCTGGATCAGGCAGTTGCTTGCCTCATCTGTCTCAGCAGAACGTGACACGGGCGGCACTCTCCTGTTGCACAGATTAATGCATTCCCCTGTTCGGTTCCAGCAGCTTCCTTCACTGCTTCAGGCATTCGCTGTGTTGGGAAGAGGTGCTAACTACCACTGTTTTGCTGCAAAAATGAAAAAGTTTGGGTCCAAGGGTAACTCTGGCCAAATAACCTCCTTTTGAATTTTTTTTTGTGATTGGTTTTGGGATGGTTGTGGGTTTGTATTGTTTTTTTTGTTTTTTTTTTTTTTTTCTCTCAGGCTTGAATAAATTAAATGTGTGGCTGTTGCTAAAGGTGAAGTCTGCTTAGCTCTGGTTTCCAGCGTGTGTGTATTTGGTCAAACTTCTTCCACTCTTCCTGAAGAAATCCAGTTTTATTCAACTTCCCCTAATCTCAGGCTCAGGAAGGCGCTTGGATGTTTAAGCTGGCTTTGAGATGCAGACGAGCATCTTGGCATGGTGGGTGCAGAAAAGTTTTGGTCATGCTCTAGCTGTAGTTTGTGGTGCAGTTCATCATAGACATGGAGACTGAATTCAGTCTTTTGAAAATGGACTTAATGAATAAAACTTTGTGGAAGCAACTCTAGTCCTGTTTCAGGTCCAATTTGGGTCTCCAAAGTTTGCCTTCCAGTGAAAATAGCCGATACCTACAAGAATTTAATATATCTGGTTTTGAAAGCAGGACTGAGTTTATGGATGATGTAGGTGCTTGGAAAATATTATGTCAGAGCAATAACTGGATTTTGAGATCTCTCTAGACACCAAATTACCAGGCTCCTTGCTTTTCTCCTGGCTTTCACAGGATGGGTAAGACTTGACTTACCTTTCGAGTGGTGAAACCATGCCATCTCTCAGTAATTAATTGAATACAATGAAATTCTCTGTCAGGAGGCTTCTTAGATCAATGGATGGAGTGGACAGAAGGGGATGGTAGTTGGGGAGTTAAAGTCCATAGATAAATCTGGCTTACACCCTCCAATGCCATCTGTGAATAATCAAGTATGTCTGAAGAGCCGCAAACTCCTCAGAAGTCAAAAAAATGCGAACAACATGGTAAATACGTTTTGGTCACAAAAGGCTGTGGATTTGTGAAGCTACCTGGGGATTCTCAGCAGTGATTAACTATCTTCCTCTCTGGAGCTAGTCCTCAATAAAACAATTCAAGAAAAGCCTCCTCCAGAAACCTCTTCAGTATTAAAATGTGCGCAGAGCAGATACCACTCAGTACTAGGAAAAAAAAAAGAGGACTGAAATGTTTGTTATGTACATGAAATGGTTTATTATGAATTTTGTGATATGATGTGATCAAATTTTAAGCTTCATGCTTTTTTTTTTTCCTGGAATGATAATTTTTGTGCATGATTTTTTACATGAGAAAATTACATGACCAAAAAATGTTATTATGCTAGTTCCCTTCCTTGGTGGAAAGGTTGGTTTTCTGTTGAAAAACTGGAAAACTTTGGAACTTAAATGTCTAATAGAAACCTCCACAAAGGTGAGAGCTTCAGCAAGCTCGCTCTGTGCCTGCTTTCATTATCCCATGCTTGTGGATGAACTGGGATAATTAAAAAAAGACCTTTGGGTGAGAGAAGAAGGATGGCCCCTCACTTTTCAGAATGTTTGAGAAAGTTTCTTTATTTTTTTGCTGACAAAAGGTTTGAGTCCATTAGACTGAAAGCTCACACTCTTTTCTTTCAACAGAAAGAAAGCCTTGATTTTTTGTTAAGTGGTCCATGGGTAAATACTGATTTGCCATACTTACATCCTTCAATAAGTAGTCCATTTAATAGATGGTTGATGGTCAATTGTGTTTATATTGGATGAAAGAAAGATGTCAAAACAGTCCTACTTTTTTTTAAAAAAATTTTTTAGCTGTGGAACAATGTAGCTAAACTGGGAGGCTTTTGGTTTCCAAAATGTCAGGACCACATATGCTGGAGAAATTTTGAAGCTGCTCCAAAGCCCATTACAGTCAATGAATGTTTTTTCCTTTGACTTCTGTGGGCACTAGATCAGCTATAATTACATGATCTTTTAATTGCTGTAGTATGGAGGGGAGATGCTTCCCTGACTGCAGCTGGCAGCTATCTTCAGCTGTGATATATGAACACTGATTTCCTTCTGAATTTAAGTGGAAATGGCTGCAGATCTACTTTCTTCCTGGGATGCATAGCTGGTGCTCAGATGTTACCCTTTCTGTCTAAAAATGATCTTTTAACCCTCCCAAAGATTTATTTTAGCAGTGGATTAGAAGCTGCAAGGATGTTCTGCATTCAGCTGAAGCTCATGACGTTGAAATTTTGCTCTTGGTGGGTCATGTCCTTCTAGTGCCCAGGAAAGGGAAGCTGAGCAAAACCTTAATAACCTTCACATCTGCATCACCTGCCCAGGACAGCAAAACAGTACAGGAGAGCAGAAGGGGAAGAGCAAAACAGGAGTAGGGAGCTGGGAAAAGCAGCAGTTTGTGCAGATCGTGTGGATGCAACGGGCATTCAGTGGAAAGAATGGAGAATAGCAGAAAATTGGGAGACTACAGGGATGATGGTACATGGGACGAAGCAGTGGCCCGTGCTCTGAAGGGATCAACTGTAAGCAATTGCCGGTGGCACGGCTTAATTTTAAAGATTATTGAGTTTTCACTGTGTAATGAGTTTAGATGAATGTGTGATACCTGTTGCTGTAAATTAGACCACGCAATTTATGTAAAAGCTATTTGCATTCACGTCCATCAGATTTCCCTTGTCTAGCAGAAGAGAGCCTCCGGTGGTTTCCCCAAACTATTTTAGGTGCAAGAACACAGAAACTAATTCTGCAGCTTCTGGAGCTGACAAATGCTTCTACTCCTGTTGGCAGTGTGGGACAAAAGGATGCTCAGCACTAGAATAAATTGTCTGCTGAGCACAGCTCTGTGCCCAAGTGTATGTGTAGTCACATTAAGCATAAAGAGCCAGATCTCCAGTAGATACAAATGAGCAAAGCCACGTGGAGTTTAATGGACCACCTTTGTTTTTAACTAGCTGAGGATCTAGCCCAAGCACTTAAAACTTTTAATTTATTTTCGTGTTGCTCGCAGTCATCCATTCAACAAATTAGTGTCAAAAGAGGCTTTTGAAGCCGTTCAGCCAAGAAATGTTCGAGCAGATTGCTTCCACTCTGTTTGACCATATAATCTTATTAAATGAGATGCGACTCCAGATTTACTCAGATAGATGACATCGCGCTAGCACAAAGATAGGAACTTTAAGTGTTTTGAATCAGAAGGCTGAAACCACTCTGAAGCATTCACAAGCTTTGTAATGTGAATGCTCTGTTTGTATTTATGTGTATTTGTTAAAGGATACACAGTCTTCATTGTTACAGCATGTTTCCTGATCACCGAGAGGAGTGGCAGACTATAGCGCACCCTGAGCTTTCCCAAGTTGCCAGAATTCTGTTGAAAAATCTCCGGGGCTGCAGCACTGAGCAGTGGTAGAGGATCCAGCCAACAGCTAAAGAAAGATTTCCTTACTTGCCGCTTGACATTAATTCTGATGTCCTGGATGAAAAACTGACTCACTGTTATAAAACAGTAATGCCCTTTAGAAATTCTGTTCACTTTGTCCTTTTCTTTCTTTTTTGCACGGTTCAAATTTTCACCCCTCCAGGGAAGATGAAAGGCTTTCACAGCTTGTTTAGGAATGCCAAGCTTCTCTCCTCAGACCCTTCATGAACACAACGAAGCGATCAACTGTAATTACTTTTGTAGCAAAGCACTTATTAATTTCCCATCCTGCTGCTGTTTTCCTATTGCTGGAGTCCAAGAGATTTAGTTTTGTTTCCTAAGACCTGGTCAAAACCCACCAAAAATCAGTAGCTGTGTCTGTGTTGCTCTTGGGAAGCAGCTGTACCCCCAGGATCTTGGTTGTCTGGCTGTCCCAGTGACATCCAGGTTATATGATGTGATAAATATATCTGTGTGGAGGTATATCTGTGTATGTGCTATGTACGTATGGAGTTGGATGTTCAGAAACACCCTAGCTCTGCCTTCAGGACATGCCTCAAATTCAGGACAGGTTTTACATTAAGAACACTCGATTTGTAGGTTCACAAGTAGGAATGTTTTCTATGTTTATTATACTGATTTTAGCAATTGCTCAGTCTTTACTTCAAAGGTTTGTGTATCTGTTTATCTCAGCTGCTTTGTTTTCATAGAATTTTTTATTTCTGGCTTCTCGGGGCATATATTGTCAGTAAATGGCAATCTGTTACCTCGGGAAGAATAGTAGACTGCGTGAGAATATTAATCTGATGCTTGTCTCCTGTTTTTCGAAGTTTGAGAAACTGCAGCTCCTCAGCATTTTTTGTACCTCATCCCATTTGAACATTATTCTTCAAATACATGATGCAGTGGGGATGCTTGGTTTTGCAGCGTTGGCAGAGCATTAGGTAGAGATAATGAAGGTAAAAATATTTTCAAGAAGCTGCCCAGGGTGGTTTTTAGCTTAGATTTTATTTTAAGAGTCAGGCTAACCCAGTTTTGCAGAGGAGGGAAGGGACAAAAATGTTTGCTCCCACGTTATGTCAGCAGGAGTGTTTTAATTAATAAGTTAATATATTTTTGTGGTTTGAAGTGGCAAGAGTTAACAGGGAGTAAAACCATGTGGAGGGGGAAGAACCTCAAATAATCAACGCATTAGCTAGTGTAAGGCACAGTAGTAAACTAGATAGTAATGTGGATGCTCCTACACAGTCTTACTTATAGGTGTTGGTGTTGCAGGTACGTGTGTGGGACTGTGGACAAGTGTGAGTAGCTGCACACAGCGAGCAGCGAGTTGCAGCTCAGCCCAGCGAGCCTCTGAGCCATTTTTCTAAACCAAACAGCGCCGGTCTGAGTGGTCGTGTTTGTATTCCAAATGATTGTTCATTCAGACGGATTACTTCCGAAAACGTGCGCGTGGCCGGGGTTTAGCCCAGCGCTGCCAGCGGGCGTGGGAAACCCATCGCGTGCCCAGCCCTCGCTGCTGGAAGCAGAGTGGATTTGCAGACTTGAGACTCTTGCAAATTGATACATCACTTTGTGTAGTTAAGTACTTTGGGGCAGGAGGAGGTATGAATTCTGTTCATGGCAGAATGGGCACGAATGTTTAGTAAGTAAATATAATAGTTTGTGGCTTTGCTAGAGCAGCAGATTGATGGACCTGAAGGAGCTGAAGCGAAAACTTCCTGAGCAGTAGGAAGCCAGGCAGCTGTTCCCAGCAGCAAGTTGGAGGAAGATGCTCGTAGGCAAGCTTGGGAAGTGGCCAGACTTCAGCTCTCTGGGTGGGGAGAGGGAGAAACACACAGAATCATCTTAGATGCGAAAAGAGCCTCAAGATTGAGTCCAACCATTAACACTGGTAAGTCCTTGCCTAAGCCATATCCCTAAGCATGACGTGACTCTTAAATACTTCAGGGGAAATTCAGAAAACTATGAGACCTGGTGAGGATTTACAGGGAAATGCAAAATAATACATATATTCCATACTACCATGCTTCATAAATAGGTATCCACCACAGAGAGTGCTGAGGCTGGATGTGCCTGAAGGCATCTCTCTTTTTCCATCAAAGCAGAATGGTCTGTGCTGGTCTGGCAGCTGGAAGAACTGCTTGTGCTGCTGGCTTCTGGGCTGCCAGCGCAGCCCTGCCTGGCCATACACTACCTTTAAAGAAGTCTACCTTTAAAGAAGCTGTGAGGAACAGCTGGACATCAGTCAAATTTATGTCTTTGCACACAAAGGGAAGTCACTTAAAAAAAAAAAAAGGCAGGGTAGTGCTGTTGCCTGCGTTTCTTGTATTTAGTATCTACAGGTATTGCACAGAAGTATCAGATCCTAAAGCTGGGCACATAGAAACCTCAAGCTGCAGTTAACTCAGCTGCAGGTTAGTGGAAGATGCTGGAGTTGTCCCTCAGTGATGCTCATTTACAGCAAATACGGGACATAAAGCCCTGCACGGAGCTGCACCATAGTCACATCTGCTGGCGTGGTCCAGAAGGCTCCTTGAACTACTTTTGTGTCTAGGAAACTTGAAGATGTTTAGGGGTTTTCACAACCAATTACCTCACACATGAATTGCTGACATAAAAGCTTGTCACCAGAACACACACCGTGAAGCCAGCTTCATCAACACGGCTTCTCGGAACAGTTAACAGCAAGGCAGAGTTTGCTGAACAGGCTATGGGCTTGAGGCTGTGCAAGAATTTTAAGTCAAAAGCATGCAAAAAAAGATAGAGCCATGTTGAGGGAAGCAGCAGGAAGCCTGTGGTGTCCAACCCAGAAGGTAAATTTCTCCTGCTCATCAGTTCAAGCTATTTGGAAACTTTGGATCATATTTCCTGGAATTAAAAGGATGTGTGTTTTGGGTTTTTTTTTCTGTTTTGTGCTGGTCTTTTGAGACAACCTGTCTTTGAGAGAGATTTTCAGACAAATGGACTTCTGTTGACTTAAGCATCCTTAGCAGCAGCCCGGTTGAAATTCAAAGGGAGATTTGAAGTCGCGTTGTTCTGGGACGTGCATTGCTGCTTGTTTGAAATGCTGCTCTGTCCAGTCACGTAATTCTGCTGGAATACTGCCGTTAGGCAGAGCAGTGCGTGATGTGAACGTCTCTTGTATGGAGAGGGCATATGCTGCTTGCACATGGTACTGAAAGGTGCAAATGCCTTCAAAGCCCTGAGTTTTTAGACCAGCTATAAAATAAACTATTTTGTAAGGCTCGAATAAAAAACTGGCAACAGATGTTCCTGATAATGGCAGTGTAATGTAATATGCAGATACTCTCCAACAAGACAGTTTATCCAGCATGTCTCAGAAATTAGCAAAATAAGGAACTTGGACTTTGAGCCAGAAAACCCAAAGCCTGGGATCACTTATGGGCTCAGTCAGGATTTGAGTCATGAGTTTTCAATGTGCTGCTCGTCTACTTAATGTATAAGAGAATGGTATATTTTCAATTACAGAGTTATTAGGTTTCAATGTGCCATTTCTTCCTGAGCTGAGCTTTAACTGTAAGGCAGAGTGATTAGGTTAACATTTTCAGAGCTTCAACTCCCTGCCTGAATACGAGATAAAACAAGACAGAAATTACCCTCTTTGTGCACTCTTAGTTCAGGAACTTAGAACCGGGTGACCGTGGCCTCTATCTGTGGCAGATCGAGCTTGTTGAGCTCTGAGCCTGGCTTAGCCCAGCCTGGGTAATCGTGGTTCAGGGTAGGGGAGGAGGTTCTAATGGTGCTCTGGTGTGTTCTCCTGGAGGTGTCTCACTCTGGCTGAGGCAAGCATCAGTGATCCTTGCAGTAATTTCCCCTGGGTCCATTATCTTCTTCTACCACAGCAAATTCTCATCAAACCCTGAGGATGTGGGAAACAAACGGTTCAGGTGGTTGGTGCCATAGCCATGTCCCTGGCTGCTGCCATGTCAAATACTCTGCTTGCATTAGTGGTTTTCCAGGAGGCTTTGCATTGTTTGTAAATGTTTCCTTTGGAGGTTATGTTTCCAAGCAAGATTTCAGCTCAGTAATTAGTGTGTGTCAGTGTATTTTTATTTTTTTTTAATAAGAATTTACGAGCCTGGGAAATGGTCTGGTTGTTCTTGTTTGGGAAAGAAAAATCTACTGTGTGTAAGGTAATGTAATTACTTTTCTAAAGGAGTTTTTATTATGCACCTAACTGCACATTTACTGTACTTGATAGACAAAAATAAAACCAGAACAGAATGAATAAGCCATTTTGGTCAACCGGATAAATAAAACAGCTAAAGCATTTATAAATTTGTATTTAGTCAGCAGAGCCGATTGGCGACCCTGCAACTGCTCCAGTGTCTGAAACAAGTAATCCAAGTTTAATAGCCTTCCATAAATATTTCCTTGTTTGTCATGAGGCAGTAGTTATTTATCTATGCCATGCCGTTTGTTTGTTGAGTTTGATGAGATCTGTGGAAGAACATTAGAGAAGCTCGTGTTTTGCATGTAACAGAAGCCACGGGTTTTACATGTGTTTGTGAAGTTAGTACAAACGTGGTCCTCGTACCCATCTCCTCCTCCTTTCCAGCCTTGCCTCTTCCCTGCAGGTGGTATGTCATTTTGCTACTCCTTTTACTCTTTCAGTTTTGCAAGGTTAAAATGAGCTTTCTTCCTGCTGGACTTTTAAATGCCATGTGCTAAAGTGATCCCAAAGGGACGTTCGACACGGCTGAATCTCAGCCCAGCCGTGTTTTCTAACTGAGTGTAAAACTGTTGAACATATGCTAAGAAAGTCACCTGGTTATATGTTTCACTGGAATGAAATTACTATTTGTGAGATGTGAATTTGGAGCTCTAGGACCTATAGACTGTTCCTTCCAAAGGTGTAAGCTGGATTCTGGCTTTTGAATGTGTTCAGCACATTGGTTCAGCTCTGGTAAGTGTCTGTTCCTGTGGTTTGTTGTGTGCAGTAGTTGGTGGAGAGGCCACAGCTGAAAGCCACCTTGTGCAGGCAGCACAATACATAAAGTTTATGCTGTTGCTTGGAAAATAAAGTGCAAGAAAAGAAGTGCCGTGTTCTCCATCTGCAGAATTGGAAGTTTTTGAAAATGTCACTTCCTACAAGACATCAATTTAGTTTCTCATTGCAGCTGCAAAGCAAGTGACAATGGCATACAATGTCCCTTCTATTTGTTTTGCTTCTTCCCTTGAAATGCTGAGATGTGAATTGCCTATCATAGGATGTTTTTCTTTACTTTTCATACTTGAATGTTTTAAGGACCTTTTTTCTCAGTTACTTAAGTTAGATTTATTTTTTTAATTATCCTTTCTAAGTTTTGTCTTATTGCAGCTGCAAAGCAAGTGACAATGGCATACAATGTCCCTTCTATTTGTTTTGCTTCTTCCCTTGAAATGCTGAGATGTGAATTGCCTATCATAGGATGTTTTTCTTTACTTTTCATACTTGAATGTTTTAAGGACCTTTTTTCTCAGTTACTTAAGTTAGATTTATTTTTTTAATTATCCTTTCTAAGTTTTGTGTTTGTTTTTTTTCACATAGTGTTCTCTATCCACACCTAGTTTTCCAAAATCATTAGTTTTCCTTAAATTATGTAGTAGTCATATTTAGATTTTACCTGCAATTAAGTACGGGAGTCTGTCAGCTCTGTTAGCAGAATCGAAATAGTGGCAAACCTTAATCACTGGGAGTAGAGTCGGTGAAGCCAGAGGTTGGAAGCAACCCTATGCAGCTCCTCGAGCGTTATCAACACGTCCAACTCTGTTGACACCTGTGTGAATGAGGGGTGATCTGTTGCTAGAGACATTTGTATGAAAAAATAGCTATTTGTGAAAACAGAGGGGGTTGGAAGCAACCCTATGCAGCTCCTCGAGCATTATCAACACGTCCAGCTCTGGCACCTGTGTGAATGAGGGGTGATCTATTGCCAGAGACATTTGTACAAAATAATAGCTGTTTGTGAAAAAAGAGGATTGTTGCAATGGGAGCCGATGTCCAGCTGAGCGTGTGAGGTGACCGTGTCTGCACCCTGAGATGCTGACAGGATTGCCTGACGTGCAGGGCTCAGGATCTGGGCTAGGTTTCATCACTGTTCAATAGTGAAATAACTGCAGAAATCCTGAATAAATGAACTGCATTCTCCTAGCTGTATAACAACTCTGTACACAGTCAATCTCTGAGTTAAATCAATAAATAAGCCTGTGCATAAGTCTGTCAGGCAGGAGAGCTCATGGCCTCTCTGCTCCTACCTGCTTCTTGGGGTGTCTGGAACGGTGTGCTGGGAGTTGCAGTGATGCACAGCAGCCAGAATCACAGACAAGTTGGTGAGGGGGCTCATTCCATTCTTGGATTTGCTGTTGTGATGGTGAACTGGCCAGCCTGGGCTGCAGTGGTCTGTTGGTCTCAAAACCAGTAAGGACTGAGTCCTTCCTGTGAGATGCAGCGTTGGGGAATAAGTCAAAGCCCTTGCAAGTACATTAAATTATCCTGGAAGCCCTGACTACTCCTCAATACTAGGAGGCATCTTAATTAGAGGGAAATCTCACATGGAGGTAGCAGTAAAGGACCAGAGACAGCAGAAAGCCCTCTCTTTTTCCTTTTGGAAATATAATAAGTGCTTCCTGCATTTGGAGGTTCACATTTAGATGATGCCTCTAAGTATATTCCAAACAGGTCAGCTGGATTAAAGGCATTGCTTGTGAGTGAGTGTTTTTGGAAAGTCCCAGAGTTGGCAGTTATCGCTAGAATGTCCCGCCGCAGCTCTGGGAAGTGTGGAGATGCAAGTGAAGTAATCAGGCTTTGAGTGAGCTTCAAAAAGATTTCTGTCTGAATGCGAGGCAATGCTGAAAATCACTCCTTACCACCTTTTAACGTTCACCCAATATAAATAACATCACCAGAACAAATTCTTCCTGATCTGCACGTCAGGCATTGCAGTTCTCCCTTCAAAGGAGAAGCTTGCTCATCAGGGCTTGTTTATTGTAGCTGAGCTGTATTCCCTCTGATTAGATGACCCCATCATCTTTAACTGAGCACCCTCTAGTATTTTAAAGCAGAAATCATAATTACAGCCCTCTGTCTTTTCTTTCACCCCTCTGCCTTTCCATCAGGTGGAAGCTCTAATGTGATTATTTCGCAAGATGTTTGTTCACTGGAGGGTGAGAGACTGGTCTCGTCATCGGAACAGAGCTGCTGGCCTTGCTGAATGCCTGTGCAGAAACTTTGGCTTTTGCTGTGTGGGTTTTTTTTTTTTATTTTGTTTGTTAAACCTGAAGGATTATTCTCAGTTTTGGATATCACAGCAATTAATAGTGGGAATGACATAACTGAAACCCCTGTTTTATTGCATTCATTTAACAAGAGGAACACTGTGAAAAATCACTAAAACCTATTTTCCTTCATGTGGAGAAACTAATAGCGACTCAGAACTCTAGTGGCTGGAGTTTCCCTCTTTCTTTTGTAGTTTCCAGCAATGATTTTCAGACCTGCCCATCAGCGAGCAGCTGATGTTAATGTTGCTCCCTGGAGAACAGCAGAGCCATGAATATCCAGCCAGTCTGTCACTGGGAGCTCAGCACAGTGCATTCACTTAATTTAGATATTAAATCTCAATATTAGCACAAACAATGGCTCCTTTGCTAGCTTAAAATTGTCCTCTGCAGCTTTGGAGACAGAGCTTTTGTCCACAAATCTCCTCCTCTGAGGAGGCGGTGAGGTCTCCCCCGAAGCCCTGCTGACTCGTGCTGGCCGGTCACTGCTGGGCTGAGGGGAAGGGACTGCGTATCCTTGGTGGCTCCAAGGGCTTTAGGTCACTAAGTAGTTAAAGGTAGTTGGTCAGAACTGCCCTTCTGAGTTTGCAATTGGAAAAAAGGAGACAGGCAAAAAAAAGCAAACAAGCCCAAACTGTATGGTTTTAGCTCGCGTTTGCAAAATCTCATCGGCAACCTGTAGCTTCACTTACAGCTAAAGTCCGTATAAGAAAGGAGAAGATGAAGTAATAGAGCTAACGGTTATTAAAACTGGGACTTTTGCTGACTTAAATACAGCAAAGTTCCTTTTTTAAAAATTTTGTTTCTGTTGAGAAGGAATGAGTTCAGGTTTTGCTTCTTCATTAAGAGAGATGAAGCTAAAGCATTGTCTGGATCCATAGTGAAACACTCCTCACCATTTGGTGCTATACATGCTGCTTTAAAAATAAATGTTATTCTCCACAAATATCACCTCTGGTAGTATTTCCTTTTAATTACTTTTAATTAACACCACTGTTTCCCTTCAGGCATGCCGTATGGCAAAAAGAAGATCTAAGGTTTCCAGGAAGATACCTGTGAGCTACTGGGAAAGTTCTCTTCGAGCTAAAAGGTTGAGTTTCATTTGACAAGATTCAGTTAGTCCTTGGAGAAAATGCACAAACTTTCTCTTTTAAATACAGATAAAAATCTGTGTGTTCTGTGCTGGTTATTTATCAGGCACTGGAATATGAAAGTCAAGGTTTCCAGGGAAAAGTAATATCTTTTATTGGGCCAACTGAGATGGAAGGAAATGCGGGGAGCTGTCGAGTACAGGAGTCATTTGTCAGGTCTAGAATGTTAATGGCAACCACCAGACACCAGACTCACTCCCTTTATTCTTGAACAGAAATTTTCTGATGTTAAAGTTACTTGTAAACACAGTCTTTTTGCTTGATATCAAAATCTGATTATGGGTGTTTGCCAGCTATTATGATAAAAATGGCTTTCAGGTCTCCCATCCTTATCTGCCTTGCGGTTTGTAATTTTTTTTATTTATTTTATTTTGATCTTTCCTTTTTGGATAAAAAAAGGAGATAACTTTGGCGGAGAGTGTTTAATTTGATGCCGACTGACTGTAGGACTTCAGATAAGACACAACTGGCTGCAAAAGCTTTGGGGGTACAACCGCAGCGGTGGGGCATCAGTGGCGTATGAGACCGGCATACTTCTACTCGATTTACTTTATATTTTAGACTTGACATCTTGGAAAGTTGATGGAAGAAGTTAAAAAGTAACAATCACTTCTTCAGTCATATTCTTGGGTGTTTTTTCCCCATTAAGATTTTCTTCTTCTGCATCCTCTGATAGGGAAAAACCTCACGGAAACATGATTCACTGGAGTGTGAACATCACTGAAGCTGGTACGATTTCTGAGATAAAATCAACTTTAAATTAATTATCATAATATTTAACTTCATAATACTATCATGAATGTCAATCTTGTGTAATCTGATAGCTGTGATGTGCCTTTTTCCTTTGCAGAATGGTAAGGTCTTGGTTAGTTTAGCTTGTCTCTGCCTGCCAGGGCATCATTGTTGTTGATAAAACCCTCTTGACTCTCGTGGTCTCCAGATAATTAAAATTGTGTGCATATGTTAAGAAAAAAAGGCAAGAAACTTAAGTGGCAGAATATCCTCCAAAACTGGTCTGTAGCTTTGAGTGTTTTCTCCTGTAATTGGGGTCACTGAGTTTGCAAGAAAGATGTGAGCATCTGAGGGAGACGGGCTGGTATTAGTGAGAGTTGCAGTCCCACAAGTATTTGTGTAGTTGTGTAATTACTTGTCCAAAAAAGGAAGGGTTTTTTTGGTTTGTTTTATGTTTGCTTTTTTTAATATGATGTGAAGAAAGCTCTCTAGGTGGGGCTAATCTATAGCATGTTGTTAGTCTTCCTCCTGGAGGAAGAAAACACATGGAAAGGAGCTTCTGCTGTGGGTTCTTGCTGTTGTTTGTATTTTGTTTTTAGGATGAGGAGGATAGCAATGTGGGTGATAGGCTGAAGGCTGGGAGCCATGACCCTGTCCCTGGTATACTGTGTCTTTCTGAAGCTATTGAGAATGTAAACCAAAATACTGTGAATTAGACTGTTTGTGCCTGAGAGGCTCCATCTATTCTAGTACTTCCAGTAGCAGAAGCGAAGAAGAAATTTATGAGAGCGGTTAAAAATACTCTTATTGATTCCTGCAGCTATATTAGTCCGAGTGATTTGATACACTTTGCTTTCTCTGTGTGCAAACCTCATTCAGCTGCTGGGTTGTGCCTTTGTCATGATTTCGGTGAGGCAAGTTGAAAATTGATCTAATACAAATGAGTTGTAAGTGGAAAAATGGGCATCGCTTGGGAAACAGCGGCAAGGAGATGCTGGTTCCTCCGGGATGCTGGTGCTCCAACGCTTTGTCCTGTGTCAGCACTAATTGTGCTGAATGTATGGATTTAGTGGATTTGTGTTAGTTATTTCATCAATAAGTTGCTTTGCTTTGACAAGCCAGGCTGATACCAATAAATAAACCCTGTTGCTTGGTCTTAATGGGTGTGGAGGCCCTAAGATGTATCCTGACTGTTATGAGCTGAATACCTATAGCTCGGATTCAGAAATAATTTAACTCCCGTTCACACAATTTTCAAAAATGACAGGAATCGACAGGAATTTCTCCTATCACTACATTGACTGTATGTGTGTTCTCAGATGGATTTCAGTGTTTCATGTTGACTTTCATCGACTATTGGGTTTTTATCCTGAAAACCACTGTATTGTCTTAATCGCAGCAAGCAACCTTTTTCTTCTTTGCATGTGAAATGAGGATAGCACTAAGTAAACTTAGAAACACTGCGTGGGGTGGTTGGAGTATTTTCGTATCTCTGAAATAAAGCTGTTAAAGAAACTGTGTGCGTGTGTGCCAGCGATACACTTTGCTCTGGCAGGCAGCGGCTTTCTGCCCGGGTGACGCTGTGTGTGGGTCAGTGACAGATCGAGGCAGCTACAGCAAGCTGCTAAAATTATCGATGGGTTTGGGCACCGTAGCTGGGTCAGAACTTGGCTGATATCAACGTGTGGGGTTTGACTATTCCTCGGCAGTGGCAGTTCAATATCTGTAGGAGATGTTTAAGTTTTGGGGTCAGGCTTTCAGGAAGACCATTGTCCTCCACCGATGGAGGCGCAGAAGGAGATGTGTGTGGCAGGACCAGGGCTTGCCTTGAGAAGTTCTGTGCCCCATGAGGAGCTCTGGACTTGGGGGACTGGGTGAAGGCAATCTGGTCCTTCATCCTGGCGTAGTTTCTCCATTTTTAAGTGTGTCTGGTACCATCACGTACTAAATGTAAAATTATATAGAGCTGTTAGGTCTTTGGGAACCTAATTAAAATTAAAAAAAAAAGAGGCTGCTTATTTCTGGCTTTGTGTTGTACCCATCAGTGATGCTGGAGGCTGTTGGGACTGCCGGAGGTTGGGTCTGGCGCAGGCTGGAGCACTTCATCTTCTGCAGAGCCTGACCCTTAGAGAGCGCTGGTTCCTGCACCACGATGTTGTGTCGCAAGCGGATGGGCAGGGAAGGTGATTCTTCAATCTCTTAAAGAGCTTTAAGGCTGTCTTCTCTGGAAGTAAATATATTGGCTAAGAGGAAGTTGAATGGGATCGCTTATGAAAGAGGAGCAGCAGCAGAGTGAAAATGCTGTCGGGAGCCTTGGCTGCTGCTGGGAAGGGAAACCCGAGCGGAGGTGCAGGAGGGTCAGGGAGATGTGGTTTCTACCCTGTGGTAAGCAGAAAGGGTGAGAGGGGAGGACTGAGTGGAACAAAAGAAAGGACCAAAGGCTTTGAAAGGAAAAAGACCCAGATCTAGTCTGGCTTACTGACCTAAATCTTTATTGAGTTAGTCGTTCATTGAGGTGAGGCAGCAAGTGCAGGGGGCCAGAAGCCTAAGAGATGGGTTTGCTCTCTGCACACATTATTTACTAGGCAGGTGCTGTTGCTCATCAGTGCTTTGCACTGTGCGCATTCGGAGCAGGTGGTTTTCATGTTGAACTCTGGCTGCTGCAAAAGAAAAAAGCTTGACATCCTTAGGTGTGCTCCTTGGAGCAAATCTAAAGGGAAGCCCAGGGCGTTTTACCATGGGCATGCTGTGGCAGATGGTGGCCTTCCACTGTTCAGTCTGTAGGGTATTACCAGCCTCATTTCTGCCCATGAAACCTATTCTTTTGCTCCAAAGTCCCCCGGAAGACTCCTTCCCATCGCCCTGCAGCATTGCTGTGAGCCTGACCTGCCGGCGGAACTGCCCGTGCTTGCCCCAGCCCGTGCTGCTCGCTGCCGCGTCTCGCTGCTCCCGCGGCAGCGGTGGGAGTTGTGTACCTGGCTGTGTTTGCAAATTTGGCCTTTAGCTGCTTGGTCTCCCGTTTTGTTGACGGCTGGAGAGATCATGCAGAACATACAGAAGGATGCAGTTGTGTGCGATGAATAATTATTAAGCGCTTGGCTCGTGTTGCTGCTTGAGCCAGGTTTGAGAGACAACCTTTGTGGTGTTTGTGTTAGAGCCTCCGTTGGAGCAAGGGCAAGCTCAAAGGAAAAAAAAAAGGCAACAAAATTAAGCATCTCAGCCAGTGCTTCCAGGTCCAGCACCCTTCTCGTGCGCCCTTCCAACAACCTGCCCTGCATTTAATGACTAGCACCGAGTATGCTGGAGGTGAAGTGCCTGTAGAGAATTCCGCTGTCGAAGTCCCCATGACTTTTCTGTTTAGCTGCGCTGGATTATTTTGAGTAGATGTTTCTGTGGTACAAATCTTCCTCTGTACCTCATTGTGATACACAGCTCTGCAAAGCAACTTCTTGCAGCGCTCTCTGGGGAAGGTGGAGCTTTGCACTGAGAAATGAGATTGCAAGGTCTGCACTTCTCTTCAAAACAAATAAAAAACATTTAACAGCCTGAGGTGACTGAGTGTTACCTGGTCCCTTGTAGCAACTTTTTAAAATAGAGGGAGGCTTTGTTAGTGCCGTGGTACTGGGGCAACGCTCTGTGGCTGACATCTGCAATTTGTGGTTTATTATTTCAACAGATCTTACTCATCCCTGAAGGTTCTGATTCAGTCTGAAGGAAGAGCAGATGTGTGTATGCGTGATGCAGAGTCATGAAAGAAGAATATGGGTACCTCCCTGCTATTAACATTTTCAATACTGACCGCACAGGATTTTGCTGTTGATTGCTTACCTGTCAGAGAGGGGAGAAAACTGAAGCCTTTATGGATGTGTCCGTGGTCGTGGGGAACACGGGAAAGGGCATGTGGCAGCACTGGCAGGAACAGATCATGAGCACATTTCCTTATCTAGAGCTTGTGAAGGCTTTACCTCATATAACTCATCCTGCTCTGTCCTTCCTATCTCTCCCTCGGCTTTGTAAAATGTATTTCACGTATGCAGTGTCTCCCTGCTTGAAACAGTTATCTGCCTCTCAACAGCTACTTATTCTTTCAAAGTACTCTATTACTGCTAGGATTTGATTTTTATATATGTACAATCATTTTGTTGTTTTGCTCGTTCTGCGTGGCTGTGGATGCAGAAGCACCTTAGCTCCCTGTTCCATATGCTCTATCTCTCACTGCAGTATCGATATTTCTGTATGTGGTGGTAAAATTAATGAAATTATGTTCTCTATTTATGAACTAGTTTATTGCTTTAATTATTCATTGCCACTGCAGCTAATTTGATTTAGGCAATATTTAGTTCTGTTTCAGTAACTTTTCATTTTAAAAGCAAACTGCTGGTCTGAGTTCATTGGCATTAACAACCTGTTATTGATTAGTTTGGCCTCAAACTGTGTGACAGGGAAGGAGTGGCTCTGTGCCATGCTAAGCCTTCAGACCAGAGAGTTAACAGCATGTTAAAGTGTATTTTTCAGTCCATAGCTCTTTGGAAAGTGTATGAAGATTTGCAGGTGTGTAAGGAAGGTCAAAGCCCTTCAATTTTTGTGTCTTGAACTTGTCTTTATTGGAGACAATAAAGGAAAGGATGCAGAACTAGAGCTAGAACTGGAACACCTCCTCCCACTTTTGGACCTTGATCGCAGGCATGTCCATTGTCGCAAAGTTTTTTGTTGTGAGTTGCTAATAACATCTGTAGTGGTGAAATTCAGTCTGTGTGTCCCTTAACATCTGCTCTTCGAAGAGCTTAATTCAAAACCTATTGAAATAAATCGGAAGGCTTCCTCTTTCTTTTGCTTGTATTTGTTTCATACCGTATTTCCAATAATGGCAGTCCAGCTTTTCTCTGTGTCATTACTTTCTGCTGACTGTTAATGATCTAGAAAACCGAGAGGTTAGAAGCTTCTCTTCCACCATCTCTGGTTACCCGTGCGAAAAGCTCAAGGGCTGCACTCGAGAGCAGAAAACAAAGATCTTGTTTGTAAATTATAGTTCAAGGTCAGTTTGAAGAGTGTTTCTTGAGGAGCCAGGGCTGGTCCTTCTTTTCCATTCGTAACACAGTGGCATAGCTTGCATTTCATGTGTCTGACATCAGCACCGCTCTGGATTTGGGTGAGCTGTCCCGTCATGGTGTTCTGTGAGTCTGTGCGCAAAAAGATGAGGAAATGAGCCCATATTTAGAGGCATGGGACATGGGGAGCTGCTGTGGTGCAGCTCTGACGTGAGCAGTGCATGGGAGAGGGAGAGCATCAGTAAGAGTAAGATAAAAGTAAGTAAATATAAAAAGTTTGGAGCCCACAGGCAGCGCGTCTGGTCCGCTCTGTCCTGTTGTAGAATCCACAGCTGTGTGATCTTTCCACCTTTCAGGTTGCTATGGGATGACATAAATATTTAACCCGTGACATCTTATGAGCCAGGGTTTTTTGATCTTCTCCTGGTCACTCAGTGTTGATCAGACGCTCCTACAGTCACGTTGAAGGCTTTAATGCTAGTTCTTTCCATCTGCGGTAACCTCTCGGATCGCAGCCCTTCTCTTTGGAAGTGAAGAAGTCCAACGTGATCGAAAGGTGGAGGGGCTCTGGGCAGGTGATCATCGCAGCCGTGGTGCTGGGTTTGTGTTTGGCCAGTTTGAAAATGTGCCGAGCTCAAACCGAGCTGTCGTGGTGGTCAGAGTGCTGCTGCAGTTGCATATCTTTGCCTCAAATGAAGTAGATGCTTCCCAACAGATAGGTCCTGTGGTTCTTCTGCCTTTTTAGAGATGCAGGTCATCCTCCTTTTGTTGTTTGTTTGGTTTGTTGTTGTTGGGCTTTTTTGTTTTGTTTTTGTGTGTTTTTTTTTCCCCCTGTCCCTGAGCGCTTTTATGGAGAAACGAAAGGTTGAGAGGAGCTTTTCTGGAACCTTCCCCTGTCAGATATCCTTTATTTATTCCATGCTACAGTGTGTTGTTTACAGCACATGCAGTGATATTAAACAGATGCCACATCTCAAGCCGGAGGTAGCTGCAGCAATGCTGGAGTGCCTCTGTAAGCTCACGTCGAATCCCCGGGGATAAAGGGCTCTATTAAAAATGTAAGATCATTATCACTAATCTTGAAAGTGGACCGATGCATTTAACATATATAATTATAAACTTTCAAACAAGATGATTTCATCTGGTGGAGCATCTGGGAGTTGTTTTTTCATTATCACGTTTCGGAGAGTGAAAAATCTGCCTATTCTCTCGGAGGATTTTGTGGGATTAGTTGCTGCTGTTTGCTGTTGCATATTGCTGCGAAGGTTTGCATAATTCTGCATATGCCTGATTCATTCTGCATCCTTTTTGGGGGGGTTTGCATTGCCTTCTCCAGTGACGATCTCGTTCAGGTGGCAAGGAAAATAAGGGTAGGCTTTTTTCCCATGCTCAATTTGAAAAACTGCCTGACAATGTGTGCAGGGGCTTACTGATGCGGCAAAGTACTTGCTTGTGCAATCAATTTGGGAATAACCATTACTGACTCCAGAAAATCACCTGATAAAGTGATTTGCACCAATATTTTCAATATGAAGTACAATAGTGAACTTGTACTGATACTTTCACCAGAGGTTTGTCTAAATTCCCTTCTAAGCCTCTGGCAGCAGGGCACGCCCTCCAGACAGCAGCTCTCACCCCTCGTTTATGAGGGGCAAGGTGTAAGAAAAGGTCTCTCTGCGTCCTGGCGATTGCAAATTTTGCTTCATGAAGGAAGTGCTTCCTCAATAATTTTAAGTTAAATGGTGCAAACACTCAAAAGTTGCTGTGAGAGTGTGTTTTTACCTGATAAGAGCTCATCCCAGGTTGGATTTTCAAAGTATAGGGCTATTTGCTATTGTGACAAGAACTGATCTGTGCGTTTTCTGTTATGATAAAGTCCAGGAAAGGTAAATCCAAAGCATTTAAATTGTTAGTTAAAGGCTTAATAACCTCAGTTCCTTCTTCCTTTGATACTGACTTTTATAGGCAGGATTCCTGGTTTTGACAGTGCTAGGGGAAAAGTTGGTTGCGATGGCCCAGAGGCAAGACAAGTATGCGTAAAAAAGAAAGGCGTAAAAACAGGGGGAAGAGGTGTAGCTCGTTTGGTGCTTACTTACAAGCATGCTGCTCAAGAAATATGAACCTATCTGCTGTGCGCAACCTAACAGATGCTGGAGCTGGGTTTTTGAGGCAGAGTTTTTGCTCTTGGTTTAAGGACTGTTGGCACCAAAGCCGCAAGAAGACCTGGTGAGTGAAGCCAGGCTCTGAGCAGAAGGCAGAGAGGCAGGGAAAGGGAAAGAAAGGCTTGGGAAGGAAAGCAGCACACCGAAGAGGAGGTTTCTTTGCACTGCAGGTAGGATTTAGCCCGTGCAGCTGACAGTGGTGATGCCATTGGGGTGTGCCCTTTTGATAAGACGCCCATGGGGCTCTTGGTGAGGGAGCTTTAATGGAGGAGATGGGCGAATGATGGAAATTTATTACTTCAGGCTCCATTCTCCTGGCATTTTGATCTTTGTGAAACTCAGAGGGCCTTAAGAGTCCAGGATCAATCCATCCCTTTCATGTTTTAATTCTTCTTAATGCAGTTCTTGCAGGTAGAAACCTTCAGACAGACTTGGAGGGGTTTTGTCTCTTATTTAACTCTGAGAATTACAGGTTTTGCTTGTGATACTGCTTCCCTGTTTGCAGAGACTTATGGAGAAGTAGGCAGAGCAGGCTTGCTTGGAAATAAGGATACTCTAGAGACTCTTAAAAAATACAAGTTAAATGAGAAATTCCTCCTTGTTTTTGCTAGGGAGGGAAGATGCATTGCAGCTGCCTGGCAATCAGGGAAGCTCAAGGCTTCATGCTGTAGGTTGATGAAAACCTACAGCATTGGCAGCCAAAGGACTTTGTAAGAAGGTGGGAGAACATTTATACTGGTGCAGACATTATAGAAAAGATTTTTTAATCCATCTTTTAGGAGTCTCCTCCCACCTTCTGAAAAGACGATAGTAGTGGGAATTTTCTTTAGGGCTTATTGTCCTTTTCTTGGTACCTTTTTTGGCATCTTTTGGTAGAAAAGCTACAGCACCACAAGTGGAAATAGCGCAGAGAAACTCGTGCGTGGTTTGAGTGTATGAGCATGTGGCACCTCATAGCTTTGTGCCCGTGTTGGAACGATACTGTGAGGCTTGTTGGCTTTACAGCAGGATCTCAACCAGCCTGTGATCTTAGTGTTTTCACAAACAAGATAGAATAAAATAGTGGGTTTGTAGACTTGTAAAACTTAATTATTTAACAAGGGTAAACTTAATTAACAGAACTCATTGGCAGCTGTAGTTGAACTGGCTAACACATTCTCTTTCCTCAAATGTTTAAGCACTAATAATTAATACTGTTTTTCAGTCTACTAAAGCATCCCTAACTTGGAGAAGTTGGGGGTTCTTTTGTAAAAACTTAACTGTAACACCAATTCCAAACACTTTTACTTAGAGGTGCCCAAGTTCTGGAGAAACAAGGGGTTAAGATGCTTTATATTTTTTTTTAATGGGCTAGCATGGTTGTTAAGCCTGATTGCACAGAGCCTGTCTCTTGCTTCACATGGAACCCATTCGCTCCTCTAGAAATCCTTTCAAATCATTTCACAGGTAGAAATTGAGGAGTGCATACAATATGTGAAGTGATTCAATGATTTAACATCGTTTAAAACAGGAGAACTCCTGTTATGCCTCTCTCTTCCCTTCTAAGCATTTCCATCAAGAGCATTTGAAATCAATGACTTAAACTGCTCTGCGCGTCTGAATGTCTCGCAGAAGGGGTGAGGATGTTCCTGAAAATTTAAATAATGACTTTGGAAACCAGTAGCAACACAAAATGAACCTGTCTGCCAGTTCCTGCAGTCCCTCTGTGTGGCTGCAAAGGAGAAGCAGACTTTAAAACGCACCTGGCAAGATACTGCCCTTAGTGACACTGCACACTTAATTACACTTCTCTAGATAAAAACAGATGTGAGGGTGTGTTTTTCTGTAAGCACAAACCATGTGATTAAAGTCAGGTTAAGTTTTGTGTTTGTACAGCGGCTTGATTCTAACTTCAGAGCATGATGGCTAATAATAAAAAGGATCAGAAGTAAAAGGGGAGATTAATTTTGCTTGGTCGGTAATATTGCAGCAGTTATATTCAATCATTTGTAAGACAGAAGGCTGTAAAATACATCCTGCGATGAGGTATAGTAAAACTAAACATCGTTGTAAATAAAAAAGGCCAGCTATTTATTTACTGATCTCTAAATAAGGTGTGATTGGTGTAAATATGATGGGAGACATTTCATTAAACTGAATGAAGGAGTACTGTAAACATCACAACATTGCCAAGGAAAACAGAAAATTAATATGTTGGCAGACCACGTAGTTAAGACTCTAAAATGCACCTATAACTGTGTCCTTTTGATAAATGCTTCAGTACCTCTGTGAATGCTTTCAAATTGATTCAAGGACATCCAAATGCCATAATATCTTGCCCAGGCTCTGTCAGGGCTGTTGTGCTTCTGATTTTCAGTTGAAACATTGCGAGTGAGGAATGTATTCCATAAGGAGAAAACTGGCTAATGCCCACAACTATAAAATGAAAATACAACCTGCATTGGAAGGATTGATGAGTGTATTGTCACAGGTGTCAAATTATTCTGGTCTTGGTTGTAGTAAACCTTTTTCTGGGGATTGCTTCTCTTCTTGATACTTTCAATAAAAGCATCCAAATACGTTGTAATTGATGCCATGTTTGCTGATGTGATTCTGCTCCATTCCCCTGTTTCATTTTGAAATTGCTCTACGCAGAAGTGGGAGAGAGGAGGAAACTTTGCCCAGGTTGCAGCTCCTGCTAGAGGTATCCTTTGAGTAGCTGATAAAATTGCCTCACGTCTTCTGCTTTGTAGTAGAGTTTATTTCTTGCCCTCACCAAGCAGAATTGCTCTGCTGCCTCTTCTTAGATCTCCTCTCCCTTTTTGTGTCCTTATTTTATATTTTTTGAGGGTGACTTAGTCGGTCATGCTCAGATTCCAGTTTCCCGTTAGAGAAGCTGTTGTCCTGGTGTGCTTGTATTATCACCATGAGGGAGCTGCTCAGAGCACCCTAACGAGTCCCCCTCTCAAATGCATCTGCCTTTCACAATGTGAACAAAAGCAGCATCTTTAGGTTTCTTTGCTGCTTTTCTTTTTTAATCCAGAGCAGTACCAGATTCCTGGGAAGCCCCTGTGCGGAGCCATCTTCATCAAAAAAATTCCAAATTTGTTATTGTGTATGAATAAGGTAGTAGGAGTTACCATTCACAGGGGAGGTGTCAGATCCACGAACTTAGCATGTTGGCGAGTACTGACTGTGCTTTCGGAGGACTTTCTCCATAAAATGAAGAGTTGAGGTTAGAACACAAGTACAATGCAAAGGCAGATGAAACCAGAGGCCATTAAGAGCCCTGTCTCTTGAAATATGCTTTGTGATAGAAGTGCATGAAAATCCCTCGCTGCGGGTCCCCGTCTGTGACGGCGTTAATGGAGCTTTGAATAACAGGGTGCAGCATTGCTGCAGTCTCATGATTTTATCATTCTTTCCCCCATTAATTCTACTTCTGTGGCAACCAGACTCATCCTTTCTATTCTACCTGGGTTTGGTTTTGGACATAAAATGTGTGGGATGCTGCCAGGTGGGCATCCCTGCCAGGAATATGGCAGCATCGGACCATACCTGTGCAGGCACATTGAATTGTCCCATGCGGTGGCTTCACGTGCTCTGTAGCGTGGATCTTGTGCCAGACAATTAATTTCTGTTTCTTCTCTCCCTTCTTGCTGTTCCCCCAGACCTGGGGGATGTGCAGGCTGCACCCCTGGGGAAGCTGGGAATCGTAACCGCTTGGTTCTCTCCTCCATGTGCATTTAAATGAGTTGGGAGCAGAGCCCCTGCACTTGACATTTTATCGATACTGCCTTCATTAGAAGTTTGCTTCTGTTCATTAAAGTTCCCTTTTTAGATGTAATTTGTCACTTCTGTTCAAGTGAGAAGAAGGATATCGGAGGGGGTGGTAGCATTATTATTTGATGTAGGCTCGCAAAGAAATTGGTGATATCAGCACGTTGTCTGGTATTTCCCTCCCACTGCTGGAGTTGATTTAGGCTAATGGGTTTTGACTGGTACCAGCCAGCTGAGGGTGAATCTGTGGGTTTCATGGAGCCAAAAGATCCATTTCTTCCTTATCCAAGCCTTCCATTTAATTTGCTAGAGAGCAGCCATGGATGTTCCCTCACGTATTTGAAGTGGTAGCTTTTTTTAGAGTTGTGGTTGGTTGTGTTGTTGTTCGGTTTTTTTGCTTAAATCCATACATCTTGATTCATATTTATTAAGTTACAATAGAAAGGCTTGGTGGCTTCTTGAGACATAAATACAGCATTGATGTTGACAAGTAACCCAGTTGTTCTACTATGCAAAAAGGTGCAATTTTCCTCTTCGTGAAAAATTAAGATCTGCTTTGATCATTTGGAAAGCGTGAAGTAAACTAATGAAGCAACTTCAGTACGTGAATTCCAATGCTCTTGGTAGGTAAATAGGCAGCATCACTCTTCATAGGCCCAGAGGATCTAACCACGGTCTCAGAATGGAAAACCACAGAAGAAATGGCAAATAAATTTGCAAAGCAGTCAGAGAGCTGAAAGGAGGTGGTGAAAACATATAATTTATTCGCTTTGGTAATGTGCACAGTTTTTTCCCCTCTTAATCGGAGGCAGCGCCAGTTCTCCAGATAAGTAGAAAAGCTGGGACATAGATGCTTTCTTGCTCATTAATAAAGTCAAGAGTTTTGAGCATGGATTCGAGACATTGATAAACTGCAGCGTGTGCAGGAGGATGGCTGGATGTGCGTCGTAGGAAAAACCAGCAGTGGTGATGTTCTGAAGAGTGAGGTGTGCCCACTGTGTGAATTCCTCTGGCGAGAAGAAAAGCTTGCTGGGTCATGTCTGTGTGGAACGTCCTCAGGGGATCTGAGAGAGGTGATGAGTTGATGGTGTGAACCTTGCAGTAGAGCTGTGAAATTTTTTTTAATTTTTTTTTTT
>NW_009714261.1:5283-5724 GCF_000703405.1 Apaloderma vittatum | reverse complement strand
CCAACAGTGCAGGAGCTCCTGGACCACTTTTCTGCTTCTTTCTGATGATGTTCTTTGTGTGTTGGAATCCTCCAGTCTCTGCCTCTTGAGTTGAGTCAAAAGCTGAATATGTTGGGATCTTTCACCTGACATCCAACCCTTCCTTTGGGCATCGCTAGGTCGACCATCTCGTGGCGACACCTCTTCACTTTCCATTTCAGACCCGGGCTGGTGAAAGGCCCCAGCCGCTCCTCTGGGAGGGTTGAGATGCTGCACGACCTGCAGTGGGGGACGGTGTGTGATGACGGATGGGACTTGCGTGACGCTGAGGTGGTGTGCCGGCAGCTGGGCTGTGGGGCAGCTGTTGCCACCCCGGGCTCAGCTCGCTTTGGCTGGGGACATGATTCCATCTGGCTGGATGATGTGAACTGCACGGGGACCGAGTCGACGCTCTCTGAGTGG
>NW_009714261.1:0-4811 GCF_000703405.1 Apaloderma vittatum | reverse complement strand
GGACGAGGTGAGCTGCACGGGGACCGAGTCGACGCTCTCTGAGTGTGGGGCCAGGCCGAGAGGAGTCCACAACTGCAACCATGGCGAAGCCGCTGCTGTGGTGTGCTCAGGTAGCTGCTGTTTCTCTGCCCGTGACCTCTCAGTTTCCAGCTGTGCAGGAGGTCCAGCACCATTTTTCTGCTTCTTTCTGACCATGTTCTTTGCATATCGGAATCCTCCAGCCTCTGGCTTTTGTCAAGTCAAACGCTCAATGTGTCGGGATCCTTCACCTGACATCCAACCCTTCCTTTGTGCATCACTAGGTCGACCATCTCGTGGTGACACCACATCACTTTCCATTTCAGAGCCTAAAGAGCTGCTGAATGACTCGAGCCGCTGCTCTGGGAGGGTGGAGGTGCTGCACAATCAGCAGTGGGGGACGGTGTGTGACGACGGCTGGGACCTGCGCGATGCCGACGTGGTGTGCCGGCAGCTGGGCTGCCGCCCCGGGCTCGGCTCGCTTTGGCCGGGACCATGATTCCATCTAGCTGGATGAGGTGAACTGCACGGGGACCGAGTCGACGCTCTCTGAGTGCCGGGCCAGGCCAGGCCGAGAGGAGTCAACAGCTGCGACCACGGCGAAGCCGCTGGTGTGGTGTGCTCGGGTAACTGCGGTTCCTTTGCCAGGAGCTCCTGCGTGCCAGCTCTGCTGGATCTCCTGAACCAGTTTTCTGCTTCTCTCTGACGATGTTCTTTGCCCATCTGTATCCTCTAATCTCTGAATCTTGCGTCAGGTGAAAAGCTGAATGTTTGGAGTTTCATTGTCCATCTGACATCCAACTCTTTTTCTCTTTCTAGATCCACCACCAGGATGTGACACCTCTATTACCTTTCCTGTTCAGAGCCTTTAGGCACCCGGCTGGTGAACGGCTCGAGCCTCTGCTCTGGGAGAGTTGAGGTGCTGCACAACCAGCAGTGGGGGACAGTGTGTGACAACAGCTGGGACCTGCGTGATGCCGACGTGGTGTGCCGGCAGCTGGGCTGCGGGTTGGCTGTGTTGGCTTCAATGTCGACTCGGTTTTCGTCACCTTCTGGCCATATCTGTCGGAATGACGTTGAGTGCACGGGGTCAGAATCTTCCCCCTCTGAATGCAAGTCCGGTATCGGGCAACCCATTAATCGCCACCGCAGGGGTAGTGCTGGTGTTATTCTCTCAGGTAATTAATTATTTTCTCTTCTCACATGTGATTAACTGGTGTGTTGGGCTGTGGAAGGCGGAACGGTGAGGTCTTCTCTGAATATTGGTAGCACCGAACCCCACGCACGAGCTGAGGTTGCCCTTCTGCCTTCTTCCCTCTCTGCTCTTGCTGATGAAACCTGGGAGTGGGGTGGATGACCTGAGCACCGTGAGAAATGCTGAGCCAGTCATCTGAGCGAAGCAATGGAAGTCCCATGAAAAAGGGATTGGGAAGAAAGAGGCTTTACTAGAGGGTGAGATGTAGAATTTGTTGCGATCCACAAAACCGCCAAAAAACGGATGGGATGAGAGCGGGGTCGGAAGGAGCGACCCGTCATACAAAGATGCCCTCGATCGTGAAGGAAAGGGTTTGACAGGTTCCACTGCTTTTATCGCTTTGCAGCATGGCTGAATTTTCTCTATTTCAGCGTTTTTCTTGTTGTAGCTGACGTTACTTAAAGCTTTAAATATCCGACACGTTTGGGGATGTCCGATACAATGGCAGGACCGCGCACGTCGTCCTCAAAGGTCCAGGTTGCCAATGACATATAAGGAGTAAAAATGGGTAACGTGCGTTAGGTGCTACGAGCAGCGCAGTCACGGAAGCAGACCTCCAAAAAAGCCATGTCCACCGCGGTGTTGGGGCTGGTGAAGGGCTCAAGCCTCCGGGCTGGGAGGGTTGAGGTGCTCCACAAGCATCAGTGGGGAATCTCGGGTCTGGAGAACAAGTCTGATGAGGAGCAGCTGAGAGAACTGGGGTTGTTCAGCCTGAAGGGGGCTGAGGGGTGACGTCGCTCTCTGCCGCTCCCTGAAAGGAGGGTGGAGCGAGGTGGGGATTGATCTCTTCTCCCAAGTAACAAGGGATAGGACAAGAGGAAATGGCCTCAAGTTGCTCCAGGGTAGGTTTAGTTCGGACATTAGGAAATATTTTGTCACCAAAAGGGTTGTCAAGCCCTGGAACAAGCTGCCCAGAGCAGTGGTGGAGTCCCTGTCCCTGGAAGGATTTAAAAGCCGTGTAGGTGTGATGCTCAGGGACACGAGTCAGTGGTGGGCCTGGCAGTGCTGGATTGATGGTTGGACTCGATGATCTTAAAGATCTTTTCCAACCTGAATGATTCAACAATTCTATGACTGTTGAAGACCCCTTCCAACCCAAACTGTTCCGTGCTGGTGTGATCTCCTTGCTCAAACTCAAGAGCGCGTGCCCGCTCATTGCTCAGGAGGCAAAGGCAGGGATGTGCACACTGGGGAGCGAAGACAGGCTCGCGTTCAGCACAACTTGGGTTCGTAGACTGGCCTGTCATTGTCTTGAGCACCATGACCAACAGTGACGTCTCAGGATGGAGGTTCCTGAATATTTGCTCAACACAAATTGGAGGGGAACGATCCCGACCATAGAAAATATTCTGATCAAAACATTCCAGGAGGAAACGCTAAGGTGTGGGGAGTATCTTCATGGCTGAGTTGGGAAAATGAGGCTGTGTTTTGTGTTGGAAAAACTTGTCCTAATAGCTGGCCTTGCCCTTCTCTTATTTTGAGACAAACCTCAAGGCTTCCATGGTCTCCTCAGGGCCAGTAGGAACAGAGGTGTCTCTCCATGTCCTTCTGAGACAGATGTCGGCATCTGGGGAGGTCTCCAGGACTGGTTGCACTTGTTTGGGAACCACCTGGACTCAAATCCAGCCTCCCTGGGGAGAGTCCTGCATGGGTGCTACACCTCTGTCTTAACTGGTCACCCAGGTTTCTTTGAAGAGAGAAATGGGTGACCATGGGCTGTGGTTTGCCGAAGGGACCGTGCTGCAACCGTCCAGCCCTAGTAGGGCTCACCAGGAATAAATCAGCCTCCTGATGGCCCTGCTTGGAGCAGTTGGAGGGGTGGCCCCTCAAATGGCCTTGGCTTCCCCGGTGGTCCACCCTTGAGCCAGCCAGTCGCAACGCACTGGGTGGCGCATGGATGTGAGCGTTGATCAGCCACGACCTTGGCGCTGCAGCGCCGAGAGGACCTTGCCTGATGGTGAAAGGGTCTTAGCAGAAGCTTTCTTTGCATCTCCTGAACGATATGAGCACAAAACCAACGTAGATCAGAAGGGATCTCTGGAGAGCTCTGGTCTAATCTTCCACTCTCTATCAGCCCAACTAGACTACGTCATTCATGGCCTTGGCCTGTGAAGGTGTGAAAGTCCCCAAGACTGGAGATCCAAATGTTGTTCTCATCTGTTACAGTATTTAATCCTCCTCAGCAGGGGAAATGAGTATTTTCTACTGAGAATTTGCCACCGCACCCGTTTCCTCACGCTGTCGTGATGCCCGTTGATGCCCTGAGTCGGCTCTGGATGAAGAGATGTTTTCTCTCTCCCCACAGGCCCTGCAGCCATGAGATCTCCGCGGCCTCTGCCGCTGTTCCCACTTCTTGTCTCGATCCTCTCCTCAGTCCCGATGTTGCTCTGTGGGGCTCTGCTCTACCGGAGGAGGAGGCGAAGGCAGACCAGGGATTTTCATTCCGTGGCAGGTGAGCTCCGGCATGGGTGAAAAGGGCAACGGGGTTTGCAGAAGTTTGCTTGGAAACGAGTTTTGCTCACAACACTGGTGTCAGCAGAGATGGGGCGGAAGTTGTTTGGTTTTTTGTTTTGTTTTTTTTTATTTCTTGGTGGCTCATTTAGAGCGGAGCTTCCTTTTCTCGTTTGAGGTCTTCTCTCCCCATCCTTTTCCCCTTTCCCTTTCTTTCCACTCTTCCCCTTTCACTTTGACACCAGCTTGACACCAGCTTCTTCGCTGGGTTACGGACGTGCTGGGAGGTGGGTCAGCCCTCAGAGCCTCCTCAGCTGCTGCCCGCGCTGGCTGTACGTCAGGAGCTCTGGGCAGAGGATGTCTCTATGGGTTCCTGCCTCCCCACCAGCAAGGGACATCCCACCTTTAGCCTCAGGGCTGGGAAAAGACCAGGAATTGTGCCCGCCTGTCAAGTTTTAGGCCTGTGGTGGACACTCTTGGTGGATGAGGTTGAGCAGTTGAGGTTGCTCATGATGAACATCCCCATGTTGTCTTGTTGAACGTCCATCACCTGGATGAACCGTGGTGTGTGTGGACCGAATGCTGGATCAAGGGTGGCTTCTGCAGAGCAGGCTTTGTGTGGTGGTGTGTCCTGTGCCGCCACTCCCATTGGCCAAGACAAAGTGATTTGCGCTGTCTCCAATGGGGCGAGCATCCTCAGTTGCTCGTGTTAAAAGGGGGAAAATTGAGCAAAGCATCGACTGAATCCTTGTGCCCCACAGGTTTTATGCACGTGAGGGAGCTGGTTGGCTCCTACTCCTCCACCTCGACATCTGGAGAAGAGCAGGTGGCAGCCAAGGTGGGTCCTGGTGGGGGTGCCACCAGCGAGGGAGCTCAGTGCAGCCTGTGACCAGCCCAGACCCAAAAACTTCAGGTATGCAGCTCCATGGTCATCACGCAGCTGGCAGTTGCTGAGTAGAAATTTAAAACTGAAACTGTTTACAAATTTCTCTTACAAAAATTTTTTTGGGATGCATTTGTGAAAATAAAAAAATCCCAAACCAAACACATTCTCTAAGTTCTCCAAGCCTTGAGCAGTGGGAGGTTT
>NW_009714260.1:0-62961 GCF_000703405.1 Apaloderma vittatum | reverse complement strand
CTGCCGGCCAGGGTCAAACCACGACACCGTGTGATGAAAAACTTGAGTCCACCTTAATGCAGAGTTTTTAGTTAGGTAGTTATTCAACCCATTTTCGTAACTACCATAATGTCAGATACTTAAGTACTTCAGGGAACACATTTTCACATTCCCATGTGTTGCCTGGTCTAGTCGAGAGGTGACATCCCTGCTCATGACAAGGAGGTTGGACTAGATGATCTCTAAGGTCCCTTCCAGCCTATGCCATTCTATGATATCTATGATATTTGCTATGATCCTCTGTGAGGTTGTAACTGTGCTGTGATTGTGGTGCATCACCAGGACTAGAGCAGACATTTAGGAAAGCTGCCATATTCATGGCAATTGAAATACAACAAGGCAGAGAATGTTGTAGCCCTACCTTCAAACCACAATTTAATCAGTGGACCCTTGGTAACATTTTTTATCATCCTCAGACTTCCTTCACATATTTTCGTGCCCTCTTATTTTCACCACCTCATTCTAGAACCCTCATCCCTTGAATTTTCCCTCTCCCATATATCTAAATAGAAATTTATTCTTATATACATCTCTTTTCTCTTCAGGTGACCTAACTCAGAGCTACAGGTGCCATTTCTTTTCTCTTCACATCTTACTGTTTGCTACTGACTTTATTGTTGTCCTACTTAGCACTGCATTCAGCTACACAAAGCTCTGACAAAGCTCTTGTAAAAAAACGTAGATACAGGCTGCAAGGCAGTAGGAAAAAACCTTCCTATATAATTCTTAAAAATGCAATGGTGTTGGAAGGCCATCATAATAGCTCAGGCATTTCTGAGAACCAATATTCATGGGCTTTACATTAGTGTAGACAATTGGGTTATTAAAGTCTTCTTAACAGTTAATTTGCATTAAAATTATAAGCCTCCTGGGCTTAGATAAAAATACAGGTTGATTAACCCTTAGTGCTTCTGTCAGTCTTGTTTGTTAACATCTATGTATTTTCCTTTTGTTTCATCTTTCTGAAGATGCACAAGAAAAGATTAGTACCTTGTCAGTGAGTGAAACTAGGACTAATTCACTATTATAGCTGCATTCATTTAATTGTGCTATTTCAGCAACAGCCACAATTCTTCCCTGACAACTGATCAAATGAAAACCTCTCATTAAGAGACCAGTAAGTACACTAAGTAAACATGCCATTGTGGTATATACACGACTTTGCTAAAGTGCTGTGGTTTTGGTTTAAAACAGATAACAAGATACAAGACATGGAAGGATATTTCTTAGTTTTATTTCTTGTAAGGCCCAAAATGAAAGATTGGGAAAACTGATGTGTTCCTCTAAGACTGGAAAATCTACACTTGCCTTTCTCAGTAGTTTATGGCAAGAGTTCTTCCATTTAATGCAAAGCGAATCTCAAACCCTCCAATTTTTTTTCACAAACAATGATCAAAAATACCAACCTTGAATTTAAATTTTTTTTTCCTATACCAAATACTTTGATGTTTATGTTTAAGAGTACACGCCTTAAACTAGAGACTTGCAAGTATGTTTTTAAATCACTTTGAGGTCCCTGAGCAAATAACTATGTTAGGTGGTTCTTCCTAAGTTTGTGTAGCGTGTAACATATGACTTTTAGAAACGTGAGATACACATGCTGTACATAAATACAGAAATATGGCTTGTATCATTGTAAACTAAGAGCATCCCTTCCTTTTCAGGCATGAAAGCAAGGCTTTGAGTTATGAGCTCTGGTCTTGCAACAGACTAGACTGGTATCTCTATCTGATAACTCTTCATCCCTTCTCAACCGCCTGAGGTTACTACTCCTGCAAAAAAATATATGAAAGATCATGTGTCAAGCCTTTAACTGGAGCAGTTCTCAGATGGGAGTATTAACCTCAGCTGTCACTGCTTATAGTTTAATGCACTTGACTGTGAAAGGTGAGTTTAGGACTCTGCTTAAAGTACATGTTGGTGTTAACTGCCACAACTGAGGTAGCTGCCAGTTCCCAGTGGGGGTAGAAACTTCCTTGTGTGTGACAACAGACTCACTAAGACTGTCAAAAACACTGAAGACAGCTATGAAACTGTAGGAATGCAGCTGCTGTGATTTGGCAGCAAGGCTAAACCAGTAGATAAAAGAGATATTTAACAAATTTGTGAATTAATGAACTCTACTGGTGTATGATATACCCACTTGCTCAGTAAAGGTTTTCATACAATACTACATTAGGATTCTTCACTCTTATATTCATTTGGGCACAATTATAATCTCTTACCTCAAGATTCTGTAAATGCTGTAACTTATCAGGTGAAACTATTCATAAATGAACTGTATGTATGAAACTATAAATCAGACAGTTCAGTCAGGTGCACAGTGGCGTAAGATACCCTTGTATAGGTGTCTCACGTGCCATCTCAGTAGAACCATAATAGTTTTATTTGTGATAGATCTGAGCCTTGTGAGTAGGAGGTAGGGAGAATTAGCATTGCTGTGAGTTTGGAAGTCAAGTTCATCTCAGATACAGTTTATGTGTTTACCTTCTGTCATCTATAAGTGAAGCGTTTGTGTAAAAATTCTGTCAGAGATTGTAAATGCAGAGGTATAATATACTTGTGTTACCATGATAGTAAAACACCCAATCGATTGAATTCAGTTGATCTTAGATCTATGCATTGTAAAAGCAATAGTAATTTATGGCTCTGTAGTGCCATTATCAAGTTCTGTCACAGTGCTTATGGCACTGATATGCCACAATCTTCTGTTGATATGGCTTAAAACTGTTTAAAGAAGTTCTGTGTGTTTTCTTGGGTTTCCTGTATGACAGATATAAGAAGTGTTAGCAGATGCTGCAGGTGGTCCTTTACTGCTCCCTAGGAAGTGGGGATATGTCAGGAATTGCAGTAAACTTTGTGGAGGCTGGATGTTCTAGAAGAGTATTGTAACAAAGCTGGAGAATTATGTGGCAATACAGAGCACCTGCACTGTTTGACTCCAGATTTTGCTTGAGATTGGCTCTCATATCAAAACTAACACTATCCCAGATCTGCAGAGAAGTACAAAATGCACAGTGGAACTTAAGGAACTTATTTCACTTTTGTCTTGACAGGATTTTTAAAACTTAATTATGTTATTTGTGGTCTTTCTGCTTGCACAAGCATTTAATTCAATCTTTTGTGATACTTCAGTATAGATCTTTGAGGGGTACTTTGAGTTTGGGGTTTGGGAATGCTTGTTAGCCTCTTACTAGCTTACTGAATTTCTTTTTTTTTTTTCCTTGTGTGAATTGACATAATTTCACTTTTTCTGAACAAAAAAAGAGGGGATAAGAAGGCAATTTTACCACTCAGCATACTTGGGTTATATTCTAAATACAGCCATTTCTCAGTTGGAATTTGTTATTAATAATGATTTAGCCTTAATAAATTTTTACGGGTTTAAGCATTTGTAGAAATTCTGTAGAAATAATACTTTTATTTATATGTAAAAATAAAATACTTCTATTTTCTGCTTAGCAGAGTCACAAAGAGAATGTGGAATCAAGTATTTAGCTGATGTAAACTAGAGGGTAGTAGGATTTTATGTTCTTTAAACTGAAACTTTTTAAGAGATTACTTTATTCACAGTTTTCAAGAAGTGAGATTTTGGCCAATGGAATTTAAGGAAATCTTGCTCAGAAAGTGAATTCATTTTGACCACTTATCCAAGAAAAAAAATCAAAATCTCTCAGAGCTTGCTTTCTTTAGCACATTTTGGTTTCCTGCCTCCAGAAACTCAGGTGGATTTTAGGCAATTGTGTCTTGATTCTGAGGTTTTTGAGAACCATTTTGAAATGAAAACTGATCTACTTGGAAAGGCAAGAGTAGTATGTTAGAATATATTTGAAGAGGCGTTTACTACAGAAAAAGCTTAGTGGCTGCAGCTCCTCTTTAATTCTTGCTGTGCCTATTTATATTTAACGGTGCTTCTTGCAGCGAAGTCATCCTGTGACAGGCATGTTGAAATGGACAGTCAGTAGCATTAAGCATAAGCTAATTGGGGATGAGAGTGGTGGAGATGAGCTGGTTTAGTGAGAAGGGACAAGGAGCAGGATAGGAGGAGAGCTTGCTTTCTAGCATCCTTTCTTACCAATGCAGGCAACTCTTACTTGACAGAGATGTTTTGTGATATTTATGCCTTACCCTTTCTTTCAAAACTAACACCATGCAGGGCTGTTGGGCTCTCTGTCTCTTCTAATAATTTTCATTTTGCTGTCAGATAGAAGTTGAACAGTAGATACATGTGATGTCTATAAGTCAGGGCCTTTCAGATGGCTGAATTTATAGATACCTAGAAAATGTTTTTAAAGGAAGTTCAGTCAATAACTAGCTGTGATTTGTTATTGCTTTTGGTCAAATGAATATAGCTCTAGAGTAGTTGTTCTACACAGTCTCAAAGGACTCTGAATATTGTGTAAATTAATGTGAGTTTTTGTAGTCATTGACACTTCTGAAATAAGAGGATAGCATATGCTGTGCATTTTAGACTGTACTAGCTCGATGTAAGTTAGTATTTTTCAGGAACTGCTGTCACAGAAATATAGGTTTTCTACCTGTGTAGTCCCTTAGTGAAAGAAAAATAATTCTTAGAATGATTTATGGGCACATGTGTTTTCAAGTGATTATTTTAGGCAGTAGATCTGTGTTTTCAGTGAAGTCTGCATTAGGAATGCAAAGGACAGCATGGATGGACAAGAATTTTTATCTCATTTGCTTCATAACAAAGAAATTTAAAAATATAGGTAGTTTTGGAAAAGTGATTCAGAAATCTGATGGAAAATTTCATTATTTGTTGCTATAGAGAACTGCTTCTGGTTAGAGAAACACTTTTTTTTCCTTCAAATCAGTCCAGGCTTACTACATGCCAGCTTAATTATGATCAGGCAGTGATGAGAAAACATACAGTCCTTAACTGATACAGAAGAGCTAGCATAAACCAGCAGATGGGAATGTATTTACAAAATCCTTTTTAGTGATTTGGCATAGTTAATTTGTGCTTGTGGTGGTCCTGATGTCTTAGTATAGTAACAAAGAAATAGGGTATCTATCCTCAAAGGACTGTTGGAAGTGCCCAAGTTAAGAGTGAAACTACCCACAGCTTTTGAGAGGTCATTGGGGATTAAATGGCCCTTATGAGGGAGCTTAAGGCCACACATGATTCTAATAACCGTGTCTAAACATATTGTAGGAGTATACTCTCTCTAAATGCTTTTTAACCTAAGCTGTTTGGTTACGTGGCATAAAACTGGCCCACAGAACTTTATCATTCTAGTGTACAGGAAAGGCAGGCAATTCATGGTAGAGAAATACCCAGATTGCTTTGGCTGAGAGGGAACCCCAATAACTCTGTAAATGAGAATAGCCAACTCAACTGCAAATAAATATAACATTTTTAGCTTTAGTGAGAGATACATATTTATTTGGTCTTGTTCCCTCTCTAAACCAGCAAAGAGCAATGCAGAACGATGAAAACAGGCTTTGCATAAGCTAATAAAAAAATCAGTCCTTGAGTCTCTCATTTAAATTGCATGAAAATTGGAGTAAGAAAGCACTGGGGAAAAGGAGGCAGAAAACTTAATCTGAAAATGAACCCAATTTATAAGCAAGATAAATTAAATACTACAGTTGTATGCCCAAATACAAAATTGTGAAATGGTTAAGGTGATTGTATTTGTATAATCCTGTTTTTTCACTACACGCATCCCTGCATTTAAGTAGGAAAAAAGTCGAGATTGAGATTTTGTAAATTGACAAAGAAGGAACTCTTCCTTCTCCTTGTAATATGGAGAATGATGTGGAAAATACTTGTACTACCTGCTTTTTCAGTTTCTTCTGTTGGAAAACTGACCGGAATGGGTGAGTCCTGAGGAATTTTTCAATGAATCTGGAATTTTCCTGCAAAAGGTAGTTTTAAGTATTAAAAAAATTAATCACTTTTCTTCTAAAAAAATCCTTACCAGTAGGAATACATTGGTAGATCAAGAGTAGGTCTGAATAAATACTCATGGAGGTTGGAACTAGATGATCTTTAAGGCTGCTTCCAGCCCAAACCATTCTGTGATTCTATATAATGTGAATTTGAGTGGGACCATGCAGGAATAATAGTGAAATCAAGAAATAAATTGAACCAACCTTCTTCAGAGTTGATTGACTCAATGTTTGCTTGAGGTCTTATACTATTCAGTGTCTTACATACTGCAGATTAGTGTATTGTTTGAACAGCTTGGTCTGGCTTTTGGTCACTGCTTATGGTTTTGGGTTACTTGTTATTTCTTGTTCCAGAGCTATGGAACAGTAGCAGCTCTGTCTGTGCCACCCAGCCACCTCAGCTCTGATGCATCAAGCAGAAAAACTCTCCTGTCTGTTACAATCAGTTTAAAGGATTATTTATTTACACAAGCAATTGTAAAGTGATAAGCATACTTTTAAGGACAATTTGTGATGAGCAGAAGTATCTTAAATCTTTTGGAATTGAAAATTTTTAAGTTAAATTATAACTAAACGTGTTATTAAAACGTAAGTTGTTTTTGGACTATGTGTTACTCTGATAAATATTCCATCAAAACATTTCATCAAAAATAATTACTTTGATTATTTTAGTATTATTTATATCCTTTGACAAGCAGAGTAAGTCAAAATTAAGATTGATATTTTCTGTGTTGCAGTAAGACACTGTTTAAGTTTAAAACCTGACACACTGAATTTTATTATGCCCTAACCAAAATAAAACAAAAAATTAAGATTATGTGAAGTTGTCCTGGTTTGAGCTAAACAGAACCAATTCTGTTCAGAGACTTCTGCTTGTCAGTTCAGTCTCTTCTTAGAGGCTGCACTTTCTGAAGTTAGCAGCATGTTTTTGCAGACAGTGTGTGCTACTGGCAGTGATAACACCTGATGTTTACAGTCACTGCCTGGGACTCGGATACAGAAAGGCTCTTGCTGATACTTATTCTTGTAGTGACCAAGGCCACTGCTGGCTCTTGTGTGCCACGCTGGGGGTGCTGGGAAGTGAGAGGGGTCACAAGGAAGTAAAAAGATACACCTCCGGGGTGTAACAGACAGGACAGGTCACCAACAAGAGTATTCCATTCCATATATGTCATACATAGCATAAAACTGAAGGATCACGAGAGTTTAGGACTCTTTTGCCTCTTTTCTTCAATGGCCGGCATCCAGGGAGGACTCTGTCCAGTCTTCTGCTTTTGATCTCATATCAAGCTCCCTGCTGCTGCTGAGCCTGGGACTTCCTCAGTGCCACCTGCTCTGCAGCATCAGTGCTGATTGCTGTCAGGGGGGAGTCATGTTCGGTATTGGATCTGTATACATTGATGATGCACTCTGCACAAACTTCTGAATCATCTGATAGCTTTGGTTTAGAAGGCTGAAAATTTCTTTCTTTGTACAGGTATCACACTCTGTCAGAATTGTAGCACTGCAATTAAATTCTTATTACACTTGCTTGTTTTTAGCCTTCTACTGGTACAATTAATTATATCCTATTTATGCACAGCTTTGAATAGATGTTTATACCTCTGTGATAGTAATCCTTCTACTGGAGTTGAAACTGTCCTTCATTGTCATTAATGAACAATCCCTAGGGAATTTGTTCTTAATTGACAGAGTCAAATTTCTGCTAATCAGGTTCAGCTTCACACCACGCTCCTTATACTCTCTAGCAGAGTTATGGGTAAGCATTACATTGAATCTATAAGTAAAGTTGGAAGAATGATCACTCAGTGGATGTCAACATTTTCTGATAAGAATGTAAACCAGATTAGATTATTAGATACATGTAGCAGGACAGAAAACACAACTCCTTTGGAAAATCTTCACTCATTTACATGTCAAATGGCATAAAGGGAAGTGGAGCTTTCTAATAGCTAGAACAGACTTTGAAGGTTGAACTTCCAAGTGGGGAGAGGAAATTAATTTTGTGCTACAATTGCTGTGTAAAGCAGCTGTGATGAGAGTGAGTCAACTCAGTCATATGAGGGCTCAGTGTGAGGGATTAAAGAACAAGAGTTATGCTCAAGGTGATTCAGCAGAGAGAGACAGGATTTCTGGAGAGAACGCGAGGGCCATTGCTACTCACCATTTCATCTTTTGTTTTGTTTTTTTTTTAAAAAAATATTTTAAATTTTATTACTGACAATTTTCTTCCATTGTCTTAACCTCATCCTTCTACTTCGTGCTCTTTTGCCCTCATTGTTGGATGAACAACAGTGGCTCTACACAGTTGCATTCACTGGGAGTTGTTCATACTTTGCTAGACTTTGTTAATGAAAAGAAACATGTATGTGAAAGATAGCAAGAATCATAGAATCCTAGCATGATTAACATTAGAAAACTCCTCTAAGATCATCAAATCCAGTCATCAACTCAGCATTACCATGACCATTAAACTATGTCCCAAAGTGCCACAACTACACATTTTTTTAACACCTCTAGGGATGATGATGACTCCACTTCTTTGGGCAGCCTGTTCCAATGCTTCACCAAAACATGGCATAGCCAGAAAGCACATGGATGGCAGACTTGGAGCTGAAGGCAAATTCAATTATTCATTTTTAATGTGGAAAATATGTAGTTTACCCACTTCAGTTCAAAGAAAACTTGGTAGCAAATGGATTTAAGGCCATAAAATTAATATTTAAACATGAGGCTATGAGGACAAATCAATAGACATTCACTATAGATATGGCTCCCTCTCATTTTCTTTAAGTGTACCATGAAATGTTTTCTAACCAGAGACTGGAAGTGGAGAGGTGCCTTTCGTCTGAAAAACAGTGCCTTTTTAAATTTAGGCCTAATTAAGCAAATTAATAAAACCATCAGTATTGCAACTCCAGAAATTATGCCTGGCGAAGTCTCTTACCTCTTACTGGTGCATGTAACTCTCTCAGATCCACAGACATCTATTTCTGTGGGGTAAGAGAGACACTTCCCAAAAAGGCTCATAATTCACATTTTTCAGTTAGATGGTTGAAGCTGAACAAAATGAAGTTGTGGGAGTAAGGGATAGGAAGACCATGCATATAACGTGGCATCCATGGCTGTGTTACCCATTGCTACATCTGAGTTAGTTTGATCATCAGGATATAAAATATATTAAGCCATTAATATGATGTCCATGTTATGACTAAGTTAAGATGGGTTAAGAACAAGGGGAAATGCTTTGTGTTTTTAATTTTTCATGAAATAAGTTCCCGGATTGTAGTATAAATACTGTTACCTGCATGAACTAGTGCAACATGGACTCAGTTGTACTACATGTACAACTATGTGACTTTTCTGAAATGTGGGGTGAGATTCTTCACATAGTCAATCCCTAGTCCAACTGTCTGAGTGCAGCTCAGGTGGGCCCCTTCGTACAGGCAGTTGCAGCTGTTATTCTGGTAACTACTGAGGGTGGTAAGAGAGACCATACTTCCAAAGGTTCCAAGGGATGGGGACTGGTATTTTGCTCTGGAAGCCTGGTGGCAGAAAGGTGAAGATGTAAAATTCAGGTACTACTACTCTGACAAGCAGGAGGGAATGAAAGGATGGCAAGTCTGATCCTTGAACCTTTCAACAAAATATTTGTCATTTATGTTTGGAAAACACATTTTTTTTTGATTATTTTGCTTTGCTTGACTTCTTTTCACCTTCAGAAATGTAACAGTCAAAGTTGCTTGGAAAAGGCATGAAGAAAGTCAGTTGTCAGGTACTGGTTGAAGTCATTCACCATTTACCTTTCAAGTGCAAAATTTAGCTTGCAGGATGCTGACTTTTTTTGTGAGTCATTTATGGTATATGACAGTCATCTCAAAGATAACATTTATGAGATTGTTACACTGGCATCCTTTTCATAATAAATGTTTGTAGAGCAATTGAAATTTGGTAGATGAGTGGTGCTTCAAAATATTAAAAATGTTTACTGTGGCATGTTACACAAGCATCCTTTTAGCGTCAGCAGAATGAAGTAAAAGCAAAGTTCTTACCAGACACGTTAGTTTTCTTAATTCTACTCTCTCCTCAGAAGGGAATAAACAAAATAAAGTGTTTCATCTCTCTTTTTTTTCCATCCATTTATAAATTGTGGGTTTTCAACACTGAAGTATGAGACATAGAACTGTAAAGAGCTATTTCCAGAACCCAGCCAGAAGTGTGTCTGGTTCTATAGACACCAAGATCCATTTTACACAATTTTTAGCTTCATCTTTTGATACATAATTAATTATCTACATGTACTTCTGCATGTAAAACAGGAGATGTACTTTTGGGCATAAACATTTATATTCAACTGAAAATTACTTTGGACAAAAATATGAATAGATTAGCAATTTCCATCAAATTTGTTAATTCTGCAGTAGTTCTTAAGAAATGTGCTCCTTTGCCTTGGAGCAAATGTTAGAACATGAACTTTTTTAATAAGGAAATGCAAAAAGTGGAAATTCTGACAGATGATTGATATGTTGCAACCTGAACTGTATTTTTTGTGATGCACACAGGCCTAGACTCCTGCTGTAATACACATCCTCTCTTATATATCTTAATTAGTAACGTGATAAATTTTTCAAAGTTGGAGTGGTGAGAGGAGAATAAACTGAGGACTGATGAAATTTTGGAACAATGTTTCCAAACTGAAATATTTCTGATTATATTTTCAATTAAATTAGGGAAAAAAAAGATTTGCCTAGGATCTATAGAATCAAAGAGTTGTTAAGGTTGGAAGATATCTCAAGATCTTCAAGTCTGACTGTCAGCCCAATACTACCATGACTACTAAACTAAATATTGAAGTGCCACATCTACACGTCTTTTGAACATCTCCAGGGAAGGCAACTCCACCACTTCCCTGGGCAGCCTTGTTCCAATGCCTCACCACTCTTTTCAGTAATGAATTTCTTCCTAACATCTAATCTAAACCTCCCCTGGCACAAGTTGAGCCCATTTCCTCTCGTCCTATCACTAGCAGCTTGGGAGAAGAAATCAACACCCACCTCACTGCAACCTCCTTTCAGGTAGTTGTAGAGATCAATGCAGTCTCCTCTCAGCCTCCTCCTCTCCAGACTAAACAACCCCAGTTCCATCAGCTGCTCCGCATAAGACTCATTCTCTAGACTCTTCACCAGCTTTGTTGTCCTTCTCTGTACCCTCTCCAGCACCTCAATGTCCTTCTTGTATTGAGGAGCTCAAAACTGAACACAGTGCTCAAGCTGTGGCCTCACCAGTGCCAAGTACAGAGACATGATCACTTCCCTTGTCCTTCTGGCCACACTATTCTTGATACAGGCCAGGATGCTGTTGGCCTTCTTGCCCCCCTGGGCATATACTGTTGGCTCATCTACAGCCAGCTGTCTACCAGCACCCCTAGATCCCTCTCTGCTGCGCAGCTTTCCAGCCACTCTTCCCCAAGCCTGAAGCATTGCCTGGGGTTGTTGTGACCCAAGCACAGGACCCAGCACTTGGCCTTATTGTGTCTCACACAACTGGCCTTGGCCCATCAATTCAGCCTGTCCAGATCCCTCTGTAGAGCCTTCCTACCCTCCAGCACATCAACACTCCTGCTAAATTGGGTGTCGTTTGCGAATTTACTGAGAATGGACTCAGTCCTCTCATCCAGATAATTGATAAAGATATTAAACAAGACTTGCTCCAAAACTTGAGCAATGCTGTTATAAATGTGTTCTGCAACTACATCAATATATTCCAGTATGTCATACAAATAAATAAGAAAAAGTAAATAAACTATGACATGGAAGACCAAATTCTATTGTGTAAGTGTGTTTCTAGGTAACAGCTAGTGACGTATAATATATGTCATGGCTTATTAGGGCAAATCTCTTCCTCAGGTCTGGCAGTTGGAACGTGGAAGATCTATGCATTTAGTTGCAATGGTAGACAATGTCAAGAACAGTTAAACCCAAAATCAAGTCCTGATGGACCTGACAAAAAAGAACAGAAGATTAATTTCTTTACTGTGACTAATGCACCTTTGAGACTTGCTGTACAGCTCATTTCATTGTTTATGAAGCACTTCGATATCATCATATGAAAAAAGCTTGAGAAATATTAGTGATTGTTTTAGCTCATAAAAATACATTATAGTCTACTACTATATAAACTTTTCCATGAAATAAGGCAATAGTAAACTTGATTTTTATTATGTTTCTGTTATACTGTAATTATTTTTTGTAATTATGTATGATGTTCTGTACCTCAGCAAAGAGATGCTTTATAATTAATTGCCATTGTTATTGCCACAGATTATAAAATATCAGTATAGGAGTTATAGGCTGAAGGACAATATGTGCTACAAGTCAAACACTTATCATTCAGTATGCAAGACTGATCATCACAGAGGGAAAACTGTTGATATATTGTCTCAAGCATATTTATATATCAAGTTATATGTGTTCCTTGACTTTACAAGTGAGGATGTTAAAGTATGAGAGAGTGTCTCTTCTGATTGGAATAAAGACTTTTAAATGTACTCACTCTAAAACACTTTAGCACATGCTTAACTGTTAAGTCAGCAGAAGTACTGATACTCAAAAATGTAAGCATAATTATGTGCAAATTTCTTTGGAAGTAATGGTGAAATACAGGAGCACTCACTGGGAATAAGAATACCAGGGAATTAGGGCTGGGAATTGTAATGTAAAAGTCTAATATTCCTCTGGATGCTAGTGGTTTTTTACTTGGTGCTAAGAATCACAGTTTTGGCAGGCAGAATTTTTTGAGTGCTTTTGTGTGTTCTGTTTTTGGTTTCCAGCATGCAGATATCCATATATGTAGAAATACAATGCTCTTAGCTCTTGAAGTTCTTCCAAACCTAACTGTGAAAACAGTTTCCTACCACTGCGTCTTATCTGGTTGATCACATTTTGTATCTGTCTTCTGGCCCTTTCACTCCTCTGCTTGTATCTGATCTAAGAGAAGATTTAAGATTCCTCTATAATGAAATGAAAATGACGGATGCTCTCAGAACTGAGTTCAGCCCGTATGCCTAAAGTAATTGGTTTAAAGTGGGATGCTGCTGATCACTAGTTTGGACACAGAAAATTAGAGAAGATCCATCTCAGGCCTCTGTGAAGCATTTTCGTAACTCAATGGTATTGATTGCTGTACAAGATTAAGAGCATCCTCTGCATGATTTTGTACGTAAAATAGACAGGTCTTCTGTTTTCAGTAAGTCATCGAACAAGGGCTAAATATAACATTTAATAGCAACAAGCAGTTTTAAGTTCTGAAAGGACTAAAACTGTTAGTGTGCAGAATTACTGTTTTCACAATGCAACATGAAATTATAACTGTATCAAATATCTAATATAGATTTTACTGTAATCATTATTAATTATAATTAACTTTTATCAGGTAAATGTAGATAATTATTTAAAGCTTTCTTTTTCTATGATTACCTGTAAATCAAAATAATAACATCATTATGTTTGTCACCATTCACGGCTTGTTTCTTCATTTAGAATGAATCATTAGAGATAACATATTAAAATTCATAAATAGAATTAGATTGGCCATGTGAGTTCACGCAGATTTTTCTACTAAAATCATATAATGAATTTGATCCTTGTTATCTTGCCCTTTACATTAAATCTACAGGAGTTTCACTTAATCGTTTTCACCCATCCTGCATTTGTCACATAGTTTCTCTTTACCTTCCTTTGGTTATCAGTCAAAATTACACAGATCTCTTAGCATCATAGAATAGTTTGCATTGGAAGGGACCTTTAAATGCCATTTAGTCCAACTCCTCTGCAATGAGCAGAGACATAGAATCATCTTCCACTAGATCAGGTTGCTCAGAGCCCTCTGGCACTTATAATGCTTCAATTTCCTTAAAGATTGAGGGAAAGTGTCTAAAAACTACTTAAAGTTTATGATATATACAATTGAGGCAGGAAGAAAAGAAACTCCAAATTCTGATGGTTAGGAATAAAAAAAAAATCCATGTGCTATTCTTGTAGTGAAAGGCAGCATTGCTTTTGTTCATGGGCATAATTGGGAAACAAAAATGGCAAATAACTGTGAGTTAAGGTTTAAAATGGGAGCATCTCAAATTAGCATATAGCTAAGGTTTAATCGTACTACCTTTGGCATAAATAGATTAGACCTTATTTCTCCTGATAGGCAATTTTTATTTCTGAAAAAGAATCTTCAAAAGAATCTTTACAGATTTGTTTTACAGATTTATCTGCCTGACAAGATATTTACCTGTGCTGAATCCAGCTCACCTCTCTGTTAAAAACCTAGTGATCTTTCTAAGTATATAGCAAGCTTCATTGGGAATTTTTCCTCATTACATATTGGTAGAATTGACAAAATATCCGATGGTCTCAGGCCATGAAATCTTATGGATCTCAAGGTTTATCCTGCGCTTCCATACTTTGGAACAACTTTAACAGTGGAGTTACCCAAGAAAGCATCCCAGGAAGCTGTGACTTTCCTTTTGAGTTGATACCTATAGTCTGAGTACCATGCACGCTCTGTAGCCATGAGGATTCCAAAATGTTTAGAGAAAAAGGTTGCTGCTGAGCTTATACATGGGCACACTTGCTTTCACTGAGTTAAAAAAAACCACCAACCAAACTAAGCAACAATAGGCAATAAGGAAACTGATAGTTTTTTAATCTCTTTCACTGGGTTTTAGAAAATGCTAAAGTTTGTTGTTGATGATTGATAAAACCTGGTACTGTTTTCTTGCAACAGTGTAATGCCATACACTAGCTTCATGGGAATCAAGGAGAAGTCTTGTTTGGTAAGATTATAACAACTTCCAAGTTCTAGTAAACTTTCTTTTCCAGACCTTCATGCCAACCATCTGTTAAAGCCTCTCTGCAGAACTAGCCATCTGCTAAGTATTAAATTTTCTCTAATGCTGTGCTTGAGTATATTTTTTTCAAGAATATTTAAGTTTTATGTTTCAGCTGGTATTGTACCAACAAATATGAATAAGGGCATTATTCTAACCATGAAAACTCTTGCAGTATGCGTATTGCAGATGGGTAACTTTTAATACATTAGTGACCATTCATAGGCAAATGTCCCATCAGAACAGTGGTACTTTATCCATTACCTAATTCAAAACATAAACTTTATTTCTATTAACTTGTGACTACATAACTCAAGATTAATAAATAGATAATAGCCTTTACCTACATCCTGCTCACATTAACAGTCTTAGAGCTAATTTAATAGTGTTTACTTCTCTTTCACTTATGCACAGAAAACTTTGAAACTATGAAATAAAAATTGCTTATATATGAAACTGGAAAAAAAATATCCTGTGCATTAAAAAAAGACTGCTATATAATCCCATTTGTTCCATTGGCAAATACACTGTATTGTCTCTATTGAACTTATTAAGGGTTTTGCAGTTGGTGGTGCTATAATGAAACTAGTTTATTGATGTGCTAGCTGGATGACTACAGAATTATTTGTTGTTGATTTATAAGTCATAGATTTTTATGGTAACTTCAAATATAATTATAATTTTTAATTGGCAAGAAAAATAATCACTATTATTCTGTGCTGTATAAAATTACAAAAAAATTTATCATTTAGTGAGATTAGTATTTTATTTCTTTGTAGCATAATAACACTACACTATAAAATAGATTATTTATAAAACTACAAATAGTCAGTGAAGCACAGTAAATGCAAGGAACAAGGCTAGTTTCAGCTGAGTAAGTTTCTGACATGATAAAAAAATACTATTGAAAATTAAAATCTTCAACAAGTTTGTTTTGGAAATAATAATGAGCATTTTTGAACATTTGTTTTATTGAAAGGACAAATTACTGTCTGTCGAGGGTTAGGGCTGCGCCGGCCACTGAACACTGACAGATGCTCTCTGACTCTTAAAAGGGTAAGTGAAAGAGAATGAAGCAAAGAGACTTATGGATTGGAAAAGGAACTAAACCAACTTTAATAAAACAATAATAGTACTAATAAGGAAATAATAAAAATAATGAACTATATGTAAATATATGCAAAACCAATACCAAACCTGACTCCCCTCTGATAACAATCATCACTGATGACTGCAGAGCAGGCAGCACCAGGGAAGCCCCAGGCTCAGCAGCAGCAGGGAGCTGGATACAGGACTGGATTCAGGAACTCAGGTTCGGGATCAAAGGCAGGAGAACAGTCGGAGCCCTCCTCTGATGCCGGCCATTGCAGAAGAGGCCTTAACCTCTGTGATCCCTCGGTTTATACTTAATACAATGTGTATGGGATGGAATACTCTTGTTGGTCACCTGTCCTGACTGTTACTCACCAGAGGTGCAACCTTTTCCTTTCCTGTGACCCCTTTTACTTCCTGGCACCCCCAGCGTGGCACACAAGAGCCAGAAGCGACCTTGATCACTACAGGAGCAAGTATAAACAAGAGCTTTTCTGAATTCCAGTCCCTGGTAGTAACAGTAAACATCAGGCATTATCACTTCTAGTAGCAGATACTGTCTGCAAAAACTTGCTGTTAACTCCAGAAAGTGCAGCCTCTTAGAAGAGACTGAATTGAAAAGTAAAATCACTGAACAGAATTGGTTCTGTTTTGTTCAAACCAGGACAATGTTATAACTGGTAGTACGTTCTCATGTAACATAAAGCAAGCATGATTGGAAAAGAAATTCTGGTGATCAGATCTCAGAGAAACAAATGGTCCAAACTTTACAAGTCTTCTATATGGTCCTGATATATTAAAGTATGTGCTTAATGCTAAGCAGATGCTTAAAGGCTTTGCTTTTCTGTACTAGATTGAATAATTTCTATGATTTGCATCTTAAAATGGCTTTTGAACAATTCTAGTGTTTATATAGACTTATGCAAGGTACCAGCATAAAGATGACATTTAACATATTAAGCAGCTTTATCAACAGGTTCCCTTTAATAGTTGACAGACAGAATCTGTTGGTGGGCTTAAAGGAAACCCAGGGTATGGTGTTCGGGCTGCTCACCAGTCCCATGAGATTGTATCTTCCTCTTGTTGTGATGATTCCTAGAAAAGTCCTGTCTTTGCAGAAGGATAGAGAGGAGTTCTCATTCTTTCTGCTTTTAGAAGAAAGTAGGGTTTATTTTGTGTAAGATGCCTATGTTCTTATCCCACACCTGTCCCACTAGGCTGTTCTTCTGCCTTCCCCTGTCACAAGTTTTTTAAAATTTTCACTTTTTCTGATAGCTGTTCACATGGTTATTGCAAATGTAGCATATGGGTCTCTCATTTATGGCTTTAGCTAATGGATATGTCACTTTCCATTTAGTGACACTTCTCTCATTTGTATTTGCATTTCTTCTTTGAAGTATCACCCATCAGGAACCCTCTTTCTATATACTTCTGGTTCTGACTGAATTAGCATCTTATTCTATACTTAAAAAAGTAATATGAATTTTGCTATTGGTTGCAAATCTCTGGCAGTTCACAAGTATAATTTTGATGGTTGAGGTAATCTGAGACACAATAATTGAGAAATTTAAATAGTGAGATTATAGGCAAGACGTTCTCAGGAATATTTAACTTCAATTTGATTGCTGTGCTCCATGAAAGCCACAGTTTGGGTAACCAGAAGAAATGTGCACTGAGGATTGTTATTTTATCTAGGGACAATTATTTTAGAATTTGATATTTTTTTTAATATTTTTTACAGGTAGTCTGGTGTGCCTACTTTACATTTCTAGGATTTTTTGTTAGATCAAATTATAGACTATAGTATTTATTTCTCTAAATAATTCTTAGTATTAGAAAGAAAAGCAACAAACTAATAGAAGGTATTACACTACACATATTTCCTCATATTGCTCACATAATCAAAAGTATGACAACGCTGTTATTATTTCTCCCTTAGATCACATGTGAATATTATGAATATTCTCATTCTTGTAGAGAAGCAAAAGGTCAGATGGTTAATGAAAAGCAACAATATAAAATGTTATAGTCTATTCCTACAGCCTTAATAGTGATCCATATTTCTGCTATTTTTAGCGAAATTGTTCAGCCTCTCTAGCAACGTACAGCATAAAAAAATTTCGTCCAAATAAGAGTAATTGTGAATATCAGATGGTGTAACTTTCTTAAATGTGGGAAGGCCTAGCAATCTCACAAATGACAATGAATAAAAGTGAAGAAAGACTAAAATAAAATGAGGACAGGGTATACTTATATAGCAAACCACTTAAACTTCTTCAAGTCTCTTTCAATAGTTAGTTGTATTTTTCTAGCTAAATTCCTTCTAGCCTTTTCCTTCAGCATGGAAAGTACGTCAGTTTGCAAATGCATCTCTGATGTTTCACTTAGCCTATTGTTTCTCCAGTATTGGATTTTAAGCTGAACCACTACACTCTTAATGAGAAATATGTGTATATCACACAAATGTCTTGCAGAAAAATTGAATTACATATTTTTCAGAGAGATTTATGTGATGAAAATGCATGCTAAAATGATTACTGAGCACCTGTTGTGCAAAGTTGTGTATGGGTGGTGCCTCTGACCTCCTACATTAAACCCAAGCTGAGTGTTTAATGAACTATTTTTTAGAGTATCTTTCAAAAATCAGGTAAATGACTCATTTAGTACCCCACTGTCCAATGTTAGCTTACCATATCTTTTGTTGTGCCACATGCTAGATCCCTACAGTGAGCGTGTGCGTGCTGATTCTGCTTGACGAAAAGTAGAAGCCTGCCCTCTCAGCTGGTCATAACATATTTTTGCTCTACTCATTGCCAAGACAAGTGTATGTAGTTTACATGCCTCTTACATGTATGTAGTGTGAGTATGCCAGAGGATGTCTAAGTGACTGTTTGGAAAAATGTTCAGAGTAACTGCTCAGATAGTCTCAGAGATCAGAAAGTCAATTTCTTTCATACCAAGATTGTCAGTGTGGAGATAGAGCAACGTGTAAGAAGGAGTTCCTTGGTTAAGAAAACCCACAACATTACTATACTGAATTACTATAAAAGAAAAAATGTTTTACCAACTTTGTAAATTATAACCTTGATTAATTAACTCTTTGCCTGTTATTTAATGTCCAATAGAGGATGAGGTAGGGACAAGAGTGATTTTCATTGCCATGAGACTAAGTTGTCATGTTTTCACAGGGGTCAAGCACCTTTCTTTTTAAGTGGTACCCTCAGTTTACACCAGCTGAAGAAAGGAAATAAGTAAGCCTAATGAGTTCTAGATGTCGAACCATCTTCAGAATAAAGGAACTAATTCACTGGGCTATCTTAGCTGCATTGTAACTCTCAAGAAAGGGCACACATGGGTCCAATGCCTTTGTCAGTTCGCTTCGGATTTGTAGTTGCTTTATCTCCAAGGAATGTAAAGAATTTAGAGAACTGTTTTGTGAACACCTGCATGCCTCAGTGTGAGTTGAATACCTCATTGATGCAGGAAGAAGACAAGAAAAGCTGCATAAGGACTGTGGGACATGGACTATGTGTTACATTAAGTACAGGTAATGGAATGAGAGGAGAATAGCTTCCCTGCTTGCTGCTGTATCATTTTTTGACATGAAATCAGCAACTTGTTTATGTCTTACTGTAATAACTATAGATTCTTGATCGATTCAGTGGCTTCCTGACTTCCTTCCTGTTCCCTGAATGCTCTCCAGGGCCCTCTGTCCTTCTCAACAATTATCTACCTCTTTTTTTTTTGGTTAAACTGTCATTGCTTTTTCCATTCAGTGGTTGTATATTTAAACCTCCAAACAAGACTTTAGCCTGATTTCCACAGTGTTTCCCTGGCTCAGAGCTGTTGCTATTGCTTGACTCTTTCCATACTGCCAGATGTTCTTAAAAAAAAATTGCTACAGGCTTCCTTTAAAAATCAGTGGACAAGGCTGTTCCAGTCAAAACCCTAACAAGATAATGTATCGAAATTTTTTTTTTAAAAAAATCCATGTTTAAAATGAGAGTATCAAGAAGAAACACAGACTTTCTAAATAATAGCATAATAGAATAACTGTGTGTCAAGGCTCAAACCAGGACACTGTGCGGTTTATAGACTATAGTGATGCCATATAATCCAGCACTGTAGGTGACACTAGTGAGTAGCTGATGATCATAATGGCCAGCTGAAGTAAATTTGCACCAATATATTAAAATGCACTTTGTGGAAGAAAGTGCAATAAACTCAATTTCTCATAAATGTCAGAAAGACCAATTTTGCAGAAGAGACTAGAAAGATAAACCTCTATGTACAGTAAGCCACCTTTGGCACCTTACTTATTATACAAATATATTTTAATGTAGCTGTGAATTAAATATAAATGAACAAGGGTTGGAGTCAAGCACAGTAAATAGATCCTATAGGCCACTGCTTAACAGACCAGAACTGAATCAATAGTAAAGCTGGAAAAATCCCAGTGATTTATTTTCAGAGATCTGACCAATTGCAGCCTAGAAGCAGAATCAGTTTAGAGAAACAGAAAATTGATTTCTAATAACCTGTGTCCAATGTCCTGCAAGAAATGGCAGACTTCACTATGTTAAGCGTACCTGTGAGAAACTTCTTTTTTGCACAACAGTTGAAGGAAGTAATCTCTCAGTGCTGAGGTTTCTAAAGTCACTGTCATTTTTAGATTTCCTAATGCCATTACAGATTTCCAGGTGGACTGCCAAGTTTTTTATTTAGTCCTACTTACTGCAGAGTAAATACATCTTTGGGGAATTCTGGGAATTGCATTTCTAACCAGCACAGCTACTAGCAGATGAGGACCCCTCTTTCCAAGACTCAGGGTGATCTGGAGGACTCACTACCTGGCAGTCCTTGTCTTTTGGTGTAACACAAGGCATGACAGAGGCATCTTCAAATGTGGAAGACTTGACAGTGGTTTCTCAGTAGGCTATCACTAGACAGGCACCTCTGAAATCTTAAGGTCTGAAAAGACTTTAAAAACAAGTCCAAATTCCCTCTGATCCATAACACCTACAGGTGAAATCAGGTGTGTGAATTCTGCCCAGTCCTCATCTCTCACTTCGGTGGAGGTAAGGACGAGAATGATACATAATCCAGAAAGGACTACAGCACGAAAACATCAGAATATTAGGTAGCTAGTGCCAATATATTGGAAGGAGTTGATGTGTACTCTTGGTCAATCTAGTTTAAACTGTTTCTAGAGAACACACACAATGGACAAGTAATGGTTCAGGGTTTGTCTGCTGTTATTGAGGCTGAGGCTAAAATCTTCCATGCCCTTTAGTATATTTCTACTGCAGTTCTAGGATTGTTTTTTCTTAACTAGTTATGCGATTAGAAGTTTCTAAAGCATGGGGAAAGATTGGAGACATTTGATATAGAGCAGTGTTGTTTCACCATCAGGCCATAAGGTGTGGCAGGGGTGGTGGCTGGTCAGTGGGTGAAAAACCCAACGCTTGGTGAATTCTGCTTCACAAGGATAGGAAGTGCAGACATCAAAGGATCAAAAAGCGATGTCGCTATGAACGCTTGGACACCACAAGCTGGGCTGTCCCTGTGGTAACTGTTCTGACACCTCCTTCTTTAAAACACAAGAAGCCAGAAGGATTGTTGATTTGTTTAAAGCTACAGAAGACTAAGATGACAAATAATAGTTTTCAAAGTCATAGAAAGCTGGTTCAAGGAGAAAGGTAATAATTTATTAATTATGCCCAGGACTAGAAATAATAAGCTCAAACTACATCAGGGAAAAAATATTTGTCAGAAATTTCTAGAAGTTTGCCAGTGAAACTGAACGCTGAAACTGGCTGTCTGGAAGGCATGAGGAAGATCACTGAAGATCTTGAAGGAAAGATCTTTTGTGCAGGAACACAACTGGATGAACTTCTTAAATCTTTGTCAGTTTTGTTTACTATGATTCTGTGATTTTATGTTATCAAATGGTATGACTAAACCCTCTATGATGCAACAGAAGAAACAGCAGAGATCCAACAGTAAAGACTATGGGAAGCTAAGCCTCCAACACTTCAAGATGTCGTGTTGAAAAGTCAAATTATTTTCTCTCCAAAGAAACAGCAAAAGCAAAGTGCATGAGCACCAGATTAACGAGACATTGTCACTGTACTGTTATTTCTGCAGCTAATCTAATTGATGCTTTCTTATTCTGCATACCACTAAATACAAAAATATTAATCTGGATACAACCTTGCAATTTGCTTTTGCTTTTTTACAGATTTCCGCTCTTTTGAATTTCATTGTCCTGTCCTGAAATCATTAAAAGGTAACCTTTACATTTAATGATTTCTATTATACAACTCAGATGTTTTGCTATGTACAACTTTCTTGTCAAAAAAACCCTACCCCAACCCCTCAGCCTAATTATGAGTCCTTATTTTAAAAAGAGCTAACGTGAGCACTATTCTAAATCTGAACTTACACAAGACATCTGCTACTTCCACATTCTCTGTTTATATCTATTAAGTCTTCAAGAACAGGCAAGCCCATCTGTACTATTTTTCTAGTTCAGTCTCAGAAAACTCAACTCTATTCTCAGTCTTCAAGCCTGCTTCTATTCGGGTACACCTGAAACTTCATCCATGTCACCTCAAATTCTCATTCACTGATGAATTCATCACCTTAGTGGCAACACTTGTTCTTCTCCAGCTATCCTTGAGTAGCCCTTTGTGATCACGATGATTGATAAGTCTCTTGGATCAATGCTATGAGATTTTTAGCACAGATATTGTAATACATGTTTTAATGATGGATATGTCTGAAGCCAGATGCATAGTAATGATATGTTTTGAAGCTGTATTTTGAGATCATTATCCTTCTGATCTTTGAAGGTCTGATTATAAAGGACTCTTATTTCCATGATAAATAGGTGCTAAATTATTCCTGGCTTCCTTTACTCATGGTATCCACACCGTGTAATTCAGGGTGAATGAACAAGACATTTACTAGTTATTACTGATTTCCTTGCTCATAGAATTAGAGGCAAGTAGCATAAAAGTGGGGGTAATTTTCTAGAGAAAAGAGCACTAGGCAATGGGGAGCTGGTAAGATACTTCTGTTTGGGGTTCTGAAGCTGAAGCTTTATCATAAGACTGATGGTTGGGAGGGGGTGTAGGGCAGTTGACATGTCAGGTGCTGTGACTTAGAGCAATCGCTTTTGGAACATACAACTTTAGCTGTGCCTGACCTGGCCTGTCTTAGGTTTTGCTGGATGGAGTTCCACACTCTGTGTGCAGGGTGGCAAAAGGTGTATACCTAGCAAAAAAGAGAAATACATTAGTTCTGTAGTATTTTTTTTATTTATTTACTGCAATACATTAGGGGAGTTAATCTATCTCCACCAAAATAAAAACCCTTAATTTCAGGATATCAAATAAATAAATCACATGATGTTGGGCCACAAATTTTCCTTGCTTGTATGCAAAAGGAATATTCCCAAGACATGGATCTCTCCAAAACAACATAATTGTTGGTTCCTTCTTTATTATTTATTTGATAGCCTGAAGTGCAGATGTGTTCCTCAGGTGATATAAATATCTCTGAGTACTCTTCATTATGTTACTTGAATTTTTTTCACTGTAGGAGACATACAAATATGATGTTGCCTCCTGTCAGACTGTTGATATGCTTAAGCTTTCCTACAGCAGGACTTGTGAAATTACTCCCCATTCCGTGCTATGGTAACTGCTTACACAGTATGTGAATTGACCATTTATTGTTAATTTTGTATTTCTGCCTTGTATTAAATATATATGCCAGAAGTATGCTTCACTTTTCATCAAGCAATCACCAAGCCTCCTTAACAGCTTTATGTAATGGATTTTATCAAAACCCTTTATCAGAACCTTCTGTAATTAGTTAATGTTAATGGAGCACTTTGAAAATGAAAAATGCAGTGTAAGTGTTCTGTAGCATAGTTATATCAAAAGTCCTTTTATTAAACATTTTTCTAATGGATTAATTTTAAATGTTTATTTTATTACAAATTTTTAGAATAATATTATTTGCATGCATAATATTCAGGGTTAGAACCTGTTCCAACAGAGAAATCAAATTAAGAAACCAATTTTAAAGAATGGAATTAATAATAATTTTAAATCTGAAAAGTCATTTTTTAATTCCTTTGTGTGCCTAATTTTCTTCCTTTCTGTCTCAGATTCTTGAGCCTTCACTTGGCTGCACAGTAGCTCTGTGCTGTCAATTGAGTTACTAGCTTTCCTCTCTTTCTCCCGGTGTACATATGCCAACTAAACACAACTGGCTATTTCTACTTCACCCTTTAAATAGCACCTGCTTTTTAATCTACTATTCAAACTTATTCTCTTACTTGTGTTCTGACCCAGAAGAGATAGTACAACATAACTTCTTTGTATGCTTCTGTCTGGGCATTTCTTTACTTAGAGAAGAGATACTATCATTTTATGTCCTATCTAAAACTAATACGGCTCACTGCCAGCATGTCTTCCTCTTAATTAGGCTGAATCTTTGATGAGATAATGGATCAAGTATTTTATGTATGCACAGAAATGCATATTGAGCCTTACAATCTGCCACAATTGCACTGCTATATAATTTAGCATGGCCTGGTTCTATGTTTTTTGGAGTTCTTAAACAATTTTATGGTTTACCATGCAGATGAGATAAGGATATAATGTTAGAAATTAGTAATAATTTTCAATAGCATAACAACCGTAAATTATTGTGTTTGCATAATCATCTTGTGGCATTTCTACACATAAGATTATTCAGGTTGTCTCTCAAAACGATGTTCTGTTAATTTGTGCGGGGTGTCACAGGTCATTCATCTCAGCCAGGCAAAATGAAATTTCAGATAAATTAAATAAAAATTCTTACCGGATTTATAAATAAGTGGCTAAGTAAATTAGTAAATAAGATTGAATGAGTTTCTCAGACCTTAGACCTACAGAGAGAAAGAGGGACAGCGTCATCTAATTTTCTGTTCCTGCTGCTACCCTGCTAACTGTTGTGCATCTCCAGAGCACTAGTGCCAGGGACTCCTGCCTCCTCAGGTACCCCAGTCCAGGTGCTTTTTGGGATTGCTTTAGTCCATATAAACCAGATCAGCGCAGATATATTATTTTTCTTTTTTTTTTAAGCACTCCTGGTTTATTGTGAAAAAAAAATACTCACATGGCAAGTCAAAGAGGCGACAGTTGCCTCTGGGGCTGGGGCCAGTAATTTTTCAACCAGTGTAACCGCAGCTGGAAGAAGATTGTGACTATGCTAATGATATGACTGTAAAGACTTAGCTGTAGGTTAGCTTAGTGCATAAATGCATTCATGTGTACAGATTAAAGTCCTTGTTAAATCTGTACATGGTAAGGCCTTAGGCTGTGACTAGGACTTGCAGTGTCAAAATTTTACAGTGGGACATCCTAATTGAAACTGCAGTGGTCATAGGGAGTTAATTTGATACAAGCCTTCTCACAGATTTTTTTTTGGCCAATGTCCCTCAGCTCTGCTGAGCAGAGATTTAATAAAGTAGGATGGGAAGAATATAAAGCTACAAAGAGGAAGAGCCCTCTAATAATGCTGACTGCTGCAATGTATCCTCCTGTGTTAAGGGACGCGGCTGCAGCCTCTTTAATCAAAGCAGGAAAGTATTTGCTTTAATTTGTTATGACAACAGTAGTTTATAGATGTTGCGATATTTAAATACATTTGCTTTCTGGATAAATAGAGTATTATTTCTCATTTAGTGGACAAAACTCTTTCATCAGCTTATCATTATGTATTTGTAAAGTGCTTTAGCTTATTTGGTCATTCTTTTACTTTGTAGAAAGCCGTGATGCTTTCTGTTATATTGTAAAGGCCAAATCTAAAAGAATTGTATGTTCTAAAGCGATAACACCCACCAAGGTAAAACTGTCGTTCTGAAAAATCTTGCTTAGCTACCATGAAAAGACAGCCCATACTTTATAGGAAGTCTTTATTGTCTTTATGCTCCTCATATGACCAGAACTGCATCTTTATGAATATTTCAAATTGTCCTGTTTTCGAGTGGCTTGTTCACTACCTCATGACTAGGTCCAGCCAGGAAGTTGAATTTCAGTGTTTCACTTCAGTCCCCTGGGAAACCTCAGCCTAGATAGTATTCTTACACAAACTGACAGAACTAAGCTGGAAGGTAGTGGAATTTCAGTTGTTAATTTCCTAAAAAGCACAGAGAGAAGAGGAGGCTGTGGGTGTATTTTCTAAAATATCTCGTGACAGAATATTTTCTGAGGAAAGTAGGAGGCCCAAGTTCAGACTTCCTTTTCTGCCAAAGTCGATTCAAACTCACATCTCCAGTGAGCATTCCCTAACTAGCAGGATTTTAAGTAGAAAAGGCATGAATAGGAAGCCTGAATGCTTAACCTACAGAATCAGTGATGGGAAGTAGGGGTTGGAGTGCTGAGAACACAAAATCACAGTCTGGTCATCTCTTTTTCTATCATGGGAGAAAATGCTGATACCAGAGGGTCTACCATTCTATCAAGGAGATGTCCAATAAAATCTCTTGACTAGAACTGAAAGTTTATTCAGAAAAGGAATTAGGCACAACGCACAGTGAGAAGAATTGACCTCTGGAATAAAATTATTTAAGGACAGACCATCAGATCTGTAAATCAAAATCTATGTGTTTTTGAGAGGCCATTGGCCAACACATTAAGGGTTTCCTTCAGAAAAATCCTCATACAGCGTTGAGTACGTTATGTGGAGGATGGGCTTCATAGGTGTGAACACATGAAAAAACAGACTTTCCTTAAAAACTCACGTGACCCTACTGCAGAGTACAGACAGCAGAACTTGGTAGTTGAATACTTCTTAAGAAGCTGAGCCAAAATCCTGGCCTACTGAATAGTGCTGTCTTTCATTTCTCCTTTCATAGCTCCAAAGCACAGCTTCTTAGCAGGGATCAGAATGTTTTCAATTGCCTTTTCTCTCATGGGCAAATATTTAACTGAAATATTCGGTTTGCCACAAAAGTTGATATTAATCAGGACTCTGCACTGTATGTTATGTAAGACAAATCTAGACTGTTTTGCTAGAGTGGGTCTTCGTCAGCTGTTCCTGAATTCCTAAAACTGTTCTTGCTTCTGGTATCTTTCTTGAGCTCTGTTTTCTAGCCTTCCTGGGCACAAGAGTAAGTGATAGTTAGATAATGCTTCTGCCACCAAAGTGCCTTCCATGGAAGTGTTAATTTCCATTACACGATCCAGAGCCATGTCCTTGTTACAGAATTTAATGAATGTGATAAAAATGTGGTTTTCACATTGTTTGATTAGTTGACTTGGACTCAGTGCTTTAATTAGATATTTGACAAGAAAATTCTCAGCTTTGCTTATGGAGTCACATAGATTGCCATGCCCTTATTTTACAGAATATCTATATAGACCACTTGCTATCATCCCAACTCTGCAGGCATTGTTAAAAATTGAATTTTTGCCATCAAATCCTCAGCAGTGATAGATTGGATCCTATATTGTATTTACTTGAGTGGTATTGATCTTTCACTTTCTATTTCATTAGCTAGAACTCCTTATTTGTGGAGGCTCTGAATTTAATGATAAGCCTAATATAGTACTCACTGACTTGCTGCTATTTTGTGAGCAAGAATCTTTTTGTTATTTTTAAAATACCCCAAAGCAAAAGAGAGAGAGAGAAAAAAAAATTAACAATCACAACAGCAGATCTTGGTAACATAAAGGCACAGTTTTTCACTGCATAATCATCCATTTGTCATCTGCATTGCCACTGGAGATTCATGTTAATTATGCTCATTCATCTGAACCAGCCACAGGGGAAGTTCTCTAAACAGCTTAAGGCAGACTGGCTACAGAAGACACTCCTTTTATTCCTGTCTGCACATTGTGTTGCTCACTTAACTTGCTGCTATTTGAGCAGCCAAGAGACTAACACCTGCAAAATTGAATGGTATACTAAATATAGTAGCAAGGCATATGTACATTAAAAATGCCAAAATCTAGAGCTGCTTTAAATTTGCAAGGTCTGAGATAAAAATAAACTGTAATTTTAAATAAGCATAAGCATTCATAGAGAAACAAATATTAAAGGAGTTTTAAAGTTGTACTGTCCGATGCCCAAAATCTAGCAAGTGCCGTATTTCTAACTCTGTTTCTGCCCACTGATGAAAACAAGATACAATCTTTGATTACATTGTCACATTATATTTTCTTTCATAAAAGCCTATGTTTATTCAGTGCTTAGTATGGGCACTATTTTTTATATGGACAAAACAATGCCTTCCATCTGGTTGAAACAGATGAACTGGTTTTCCTGGAAATTCTGTTTATAAACCTTAACATAGTTACATATATACATGATATGGAAAATGTCATCCTCACACCTAGTAAAGCTATAGACAAATGGATGAAAGATCTTACAAAAAAAATCCCAAACCCCACAACACTAAGCAATCTCTAGAACTAGATAAAGGTCAGATGAGCATGTGAATACTTAGAGACTGATAGTGAGAGATAAATTTCACTTATGAAACCTTCAGTTATTCCTTTTCCATTAGGTATGTGTGCCACAAATGTTAGTCTGAGAGCAAGATCTAAATAAATTGTAAGGGATAACATCTGAATTAGCAGTAATCATCTTGCTGCAAAAAGTACACCTTTCTTCTTGCAAGAAAGGGTATCATATCCATGTTTGTCTTGTTACAGAATACAGTATTCAAAGGAGTTACATCAGATAAGACTAATTAACTGAAATTAGTTCATCTGAGAAAAAACACAAGTAACTACTGTAGACGATGACTTAAAACCCTGAAAACAAACAAACAAAAATCTTAAATGTTAAGTGTTTTTTGCTTATATGATACTGATTTTAGTTAAAGAAGGAGTAAAAATATATTGTCTAAAGAAAAATATGTCTTACACTGTGTTTTCACACATCTGACAGGCTGTCCTTGATCTTCCTGATGAAACTGTCCTCACATTAGAGCTAATATCTCACCTTGTACATCAAGGACATCATCCTCAAAAAAATATGTGCCTTTTCTGGCTCATGAAAGATATTTGTGAAAAAGAAATGCTGCTGGAATGGAATCAGAGAATGCTCCAGAAGAGGTAGCCCCAGCAGTATGCAAGACAACAGGCAAACCAGTCTCCTGGAGATGGGACAGGTGCCTGTTCTGGCACTGCCTGGTGGACATCTGCCTGTCCCAAGCCTTGCACTCCAGGACTGAACACTGTGCTCTGTTTTCTGAATGAACCACTTACATGAGGGCACTTGACCACTGACTCCAGTGCCAGTAAAAAGCAGATGACATCTTTGCAAGACAGAGCCACAATCTTACAGCCAAGCCCAAGGATAAATGCAATCAGTTTATGAATGATGCACTGTTTGGCAAAAGGTGAACCTGGGAAAGGCAGAGAGAGCGTGCTCTGGACAAAGTCAAGCATCTTTTCAGATCTTATAGCTTCTCTGTAGATATTTTGTCCAAAATAAAACATCTTTGTTGATCCTTTTAGTCCACAGTTTTCTCTAATTTTTTTTCACTGGGTTTCATGGTATAACTATGGATGACAGCTGAGCCCCACACAGCCACTTGTTCATTCCCCCACACAGTGAGGTGGGGATGACAATCAAAAGGGTAAAAGTGAGAAAACTCATGGGCTGAGATAAAGACAGTTTAGATAAAGCAAAAGTTGCATAAGCAAAGCCAAACAAGGAATTCACTGCCCACTTCAGCATTCATTCCCCACCAGCAGGCAGGTATTCAGCTGTCTCCAAGAAAGCAAGGCTCCATTGCATGTAATGGTGACTTGAGAAGACAAACATCATCACTCCAAACATCCCTTCCTTCCTCCCTCTTCCTCTGGCTTTTATTTATGAGCACAGCATCATATGGTCTGGAATATCCCTTTGATCAGTTGGAGTCAGCTGTTCCAGTTGTGACCCTCACAACTTCTCGTGCCCTCCCACCCACTGGTGGGGTGAGAAGTAGAGAAAGCCTTGATGTTGTGCAAGCACGGCTCAGCAGTAACTAACACATCTCTGTGTTAACAACGTTTTCATTAAAATCCAAAACATAGCCCTATAGGCTATAGGAGCCATTAAGAGAAATTTAACTCTATCCATGCTAAAACTACTACAATGGGTACTGCTTTCAGTCATCGTAGGTCACCCAGCAGGATCTGTGCAGCTCAGTACACTTATGCAGATGGGGAAGAATGTAGACCTGACTTCAGTGTTTTGTAACAGCTCTGTGAGGTGCCACGAATACGTGGTAAAACAATGCATCATGTTAACAACGTTCAAACCAATTTAGGACTCTGCATCTTCTCTTTTTGTGAAGATGGTGAGAAAGACGAAGCTTGAGATGTCACAAGAAAAACATGTAAATATTTCTGAGAACTTTTTAGTAAAGTCCATAGCAGGGAATTTTGCTCCTCATGTACAATATCATACAGACATGTACTATTGTACAATAGTACAATATCATACAGTATAATACGACAGCTGTAGAGATAATCATTGAAAACAGTAGAATTTTCCCAGTGGCATGACTCAAGACTGTGAAACAACTCCACAAAAATCATAAGTATTTCCAACTTCAATTAAAAGTGTGTTTGACATGGTTTGAGAGTACCAGGACAAAAGTTCACTGGGGCTGCCTGGTACAGGTGTCAATGAAGGTGAGGAAAGGGGGACAGCTGTGCCTATGGGGAGGAGAGGATGGGTCAGGTGACCCAAATGAACTAATCATGTTATTCCTTCCCATGTGCGCAGTGTATAAGGGTCCCTAAGGAGAGTCTTGGAGTTTTTTGAGTGTGCTGTGGTGGGAGGGTTGTTATGGGCTGTTCATTAGCTCTATCTGTGCTGCTGCTGTTCCTGCCTCCTGTTTTCACACTGTAAAAGAGCACTATTCATCAGACCAGGTTTGTCTTTACCTGCCTCCCCAGGTAGGAGCAGCACAGCTCCATTTCCAGTGTTTTTTGGACAGCTATTGGGACTCTACTCAGGCACTCCTGTCTGCTGTTGAGTCATAGAGTCATAGAACAGGTTCGGTGGGAACTTTTTTCCACGTGGGTCCTGGTTGTGATTCAGAGAGCATAGCTTCTGCATTAACATATTATCTTGTATCTTTGAATATGTTTGCATACTTGTATACTATCTGTATATAGTTTAGTATCTTCATTGTTATTGTTAGTATTGTTTTCTTTTGCATTAAGCTGATTCAAGTTTTTTTCAAACTCAAAGTCTCTCTCTCTGATTCCTTTGTTATCCTCCCCTGGGAAGGTGGTAGTGGGATCACAGAGAGCATCTGTCAAATTTTAGTGGCTTGCTTAGCCTTAAACTTTGACAATGTTTAATCCTGATCTTTCTTTAATATGAACCCTAACAAAATGTTCTCTTACTGACCAATTTCTTCAATGTAAATCTTCTTGGAAAGGAGAAATCCAGCCCTTCAAACAAACCAAACCTAACTTCACATTTCCTATTTTGCAGAGTATAGAAGTGCACTGGGTGCAGGTGTCAAGGGTGAGGAGCTGCAGGGCGGCCCCTGTGAGGAGAGACTGGGGCTGCCCCAGGCTGGACACAGCCAGTTCCAGCCAGCTCCAACTGAGCCCTCAGCAAGGCACGGCTGAGACCCTAGAACAAAGTGGTGGCACCTCAGGGAAAGCACATTTAAGAAGGGGCAGGAAAAAAACCAAACTGTGACTATAAAAAGAGAAGGAGGTTGGAGTGAAGGTGAACTTGAGGAAAGGTCTTTTTAAGTGTATTTCTTTGTTTTGCTTGTTTGTTTCCCAATGCCTGAAACAGTAATAGTATATATGCATATAAATATATTAATTTTCAGTAACTTGAGTTAATTTTCCTCAAATCCAGTCCTTTTTACTTGCCCTGGTAACTGGTAAGAAATATCCTAGTCTTTATTCTGACCCATGAGTTTTCTGTTTTTTATTCTTTCTGTCCCACAGAGGCAGGAGAGAGAGCGAACAGCTGAGTGGGAGTTCAACTGCCACCTGGGGCCAACCCACCATAAAATAGATTAAAAAAATGTTTTATTAGTGTGCAGAAGAAAAAGATAGACAAAATACCATCAATGCTGTGAATAATTAATGGGTGAATGAACTCTTAAAAACCACTGCCTGTTGGAAGACACAATCAAATACCTGGGTGCCACATGTCTCTGTAGCTGTGGGTTCCATCTGTAGCACGTGCTTTCATGCCATATGCTACTTCATATCTTCCCATCTATCACTGCTGTTCTTTATTCTCCCATCTCTCTTTGACACTATTAAAAACTATGTTCTATAGGGAACTCTCTTTCTACATGCTGTGTTTCCTTTGTGCTTCCAAGAAGAGGATCACTGAACTGTTGGGCTTTGAGGAGTTAATGTCCAGATTTTAGCCACTGATTAGTCTGATAATTCTGCCAATCACTGTTCTGCAAGTGCATGGTGTTTTCAGAGACTAGAATTAATGTTATAATTACTTTTATATGGTTTAATTTTGCAGGATATATAAAACTGTTTTTAACCTTATAATATAAACGTATTAAACATAAACAGAGAAGTTTTGATCCCACACTCCTAAGGAGACCAAGTAGTGACAAAAATTACGTGGGAGCAAGTGCTCTGGAATTTTTTTGGTTGGTTGCTTGGCTTTTTGTTTTTATTTATAAGACTGTGGAAACACTGACAATGCAAAATTTTATTGTTTGTACTAGTTTAAATTTAATAGTTTTGGGATTTTTATAACAGTGCCCACAATCTGGCCATCTTTTAATTATAGAGACAAATTACTTAAAGGTTGATAAATTGTAGTTAGTATGAATGCAGATTGTAGTTGCTTTCATGAAGTTTCACTCAGCTGTATACCTTCTTTATGATCTCTTAATTATGACTGAAACTGTGTGAATCATAATTTAACTGAGACCACCTTCAGAATTTCTCTAGCTTTGTCACTGTTTTGGGCTTGTCCCTAAGACAAGCATTTTGATACACTTGAGATTACAAAATAGCCATTCAAAAGAGATTGTTTTTCCTCATGCATGATACGGCAGTTTCCCTCTGCTCATGGCTAAGGTGAGCATATATTGACATTTGTTCATGAGATACTCTGTTCTTTATTCTGTGTCTTACCATTCTGTAGTAATTATGATGTTGAGTCATATAAAGCTTCCTTTGCCCTAAGAAGAAGCTGGCATTTGGCCCTATTCTTTGCCTTTCATAAAGCCTCACAGGATTCTTGGAACTTTGACTTGATTCTGGTTCATTCACTTCTCTATAAACTGAGTAATGTCATATAAGTCAGTATACATATAGTGCAATAAAAAGAGTGAGAAGAGAACCCAGCTGCTGGCATTGTACTTGTGTTACTTTTGTTATCCGTTTAAACAAGTTAGCAAGGGATAACATTTATATTTGCATTTAATTTTAGTTCACCTTATCATTCTTCAGAACTGTGAGAGTTGCAGAGCACAGTAATTCTGTGTTCTGTCAAATTGCATATTAGTTGCATTCCTTTGTTAAAAAAAGGCAGTATTTTAAAAAAAATATTATGCATACCTGATCTATTTAGGGTGTTAGAAGAACCTGAAGACTGTCTGGAATGTGAACAAAGGTGACTTGAGTGCATAAGGACTTTACAAAATAAAATAAAGACAAAATTAGTTACATTGACATTAAAGGTTTTCACTGTGCTAAATTCAAGTAACACCATTTTAGACATGAGTACTTCTCCCCGGCATGATGGGGAGGACAACATCCACAAGAAAACTCCTGATAATCTTCAGTAGAGGTTAGGGTTCTACCTGCCTTTGCATTCTACTAGTCAGCCTCCTTTACCACGTCTGGGTCCCTTTTTCTTTGACTCTATGCGTTGAGATTGATTTTGTTGCAAAATAAAATAGGTCAACTGCCATCTTAATATCTGTTGACTGATAAAAAGTGGAGACTTAATATTAGTCTCTCAGTGGAACAAAAATAACAATATCTGTAAACTAATATTTTAGATTGTCTCTATTTTGTAGTACAAGATTCTCCAGAGCTTCATTTATGTCACTATATAGTGGTAAATGAATCCACATGCCAGCAACACTCTTAGATGTCAATATGTAATAACGAGATGATACAGTTTAGGAGATTTCAGGTTCTCTTTTCTAAACCTAGAATTGAGACAAGAAAGGCAATTACTCTGCAGAGACTAAGGGAATACTATTAAAATACTCTCCCAATATAAATGTTCTTGGAAAACAGATCTAAAATGAATGCATATAAAATTCGTAGTAGAGTTGCAACTTCTCAGCTTCAGGTGCCTGCCTTGTTTACTAAGTTTCTGACTCAGCATAGGTAAGAAGTCATCCAGTGTTTACTTTGGGCAAATGTTTTAAAATATGCCTCTTGATTCTGCTGGGCAGTATCTACAGTGTTAGGTTTTGTATGGAAATGATGTTGCTCTTTCACAGAGTTCCCATTTAGTTTAAATCAGCTGTTGTTCTGTCCTTGTGAGGTGTCCATCTTCTTTCTTGTCTCATACGGCTTTTGGAAACATTTTCTCAGAAAGATGATAAACTGATGCATCTGGTGTAGAAACTGGCAATTTATCTGTGATATGAGTAGCTTTATCTTCAACATACTGAAAGGCACAAATACAGACACAACTGAAAAAAGGATTTGTATATACCTGTGTGGAATTTTAATTTCCTCAACATGGCTCTTAAGTTTTAAAACTTTGTTAACTCAACAGTTCTCCTTTTCCATGTAACTATATCACTTTTAGAGCAAATACTTGAGCGTGTATATTTCAATTTATATTGATGTGGGACTGGCAGCTGGAAGTCTATCACTGACTTTAATGGGAATTGATTAGATCCTGCTGGCACTTATGCAAGTGAAATTCAATTGCTTGAATGTGTGCAGACAATGATCATAAACATGATGCAAGTGTAGCAGAAAGGAGTTCATTTTTTAATCTGAATCAATGCTTGTGGAAATAAACATACCACACAACTGTTGCAGCCTGGAGAGCATAAGGATGGTAGATGTTACTTAGTAAACCAACTAGAAGAAAATTTTAAAGAGACCCTTAATGTTTACTGAGAGGAAACACCGCTTGAATATTTGTGCAAATTTGTTACAATTTGCTAGATATTACTATGTTGAAGGATGGTGCATTGTCCACTTTCTCTGACTTATTGTGCTTACTGGATCAGACTCAAAACTTATATCTATACTGGCATGGAATTGTGTTGGAGTTTGTTGCTGGGTTGCAGGAGAACGATAGCTTTTGGACTGAATGGATACTTTCAGCTCAATTATCTTAATTTGTTCTGCTGGCAAGGGAGCTAATAAGAGCTGTTAATTCCTTACTTGATATATTCCATGTTACGTGGTGTGCTTTTCTGACTAAGATTGCCCCTCTGCAGCAGTTTGAGACACTTCTAGAATGAGCAAAAAAGAATTCAACCTGTCATATTTTTAAAGAAAGTATATGTTCTATTCTACAAGCTAGCACTTCAGTGTAAATAACAGGGTAGCATAGCATGACTCACAGTCCTCAGGTTTCATTACTTAAATCCATTTGTGTACTTTTATAATGTAGTGTAATTTCTGGAATGCTTATAGATTTATTTTTTTTAGCTTTGTGCTTACAAAAAAAAAAGCTTATATAATTCAAAGTGAGAGGTCACATAAAAATAAAGAAAGGTTAAAACTTAGCACTGTCAAAAGATCAGATCTTACAGTCCTTCCCTCACTCTTCAGTTTTTTCTGAATAAGGCTTAAGAAAAAAGCTTCTTAACTTTTCTCTGAGCCATTACCAATATGAATATCCAAACGCAGTGACTTGATTTTGCATCTATTTTTCCCCAAAAAATATCTTGACACTCTATATTTTTCCTTATTTTTATTACAGGAAACACTGTTAGTCTAAAGCTATATTCCTTACGCATACCAAGCACTTGCCAAGTGCAGTAGGAATGGGAGCTCCCCTTTGTTAGCAGTACTGGAAGGCCACAGTGATATCTGCTCAGTGATTTTCCATAATTTTGAAGTGCAGCACAATAGTATCAGACCATATCTTCCATGCCTAGGGAAGTCTGAAAAGCAAGTAGAACATGTGTGAGGGGTACATCCCAGAAGCTGACATTTATTTCTTGTTTACTGAGGTTAGAACCTTGGCTCCAGTAAAATCAAAAGGAGCTTTGCCTCTGACTTCGGTGAGGTCAAGATTTCCTTCTCTAGGTAGTGAATAATTATGATAACCTTGTTACCTTTATCTTATGTTTGCCAAGACTGGGAATTTTATGCACTGCTGCAGTGGAGGATCACACTTGGAATTCACTTCCATAGGTATTACTTTTGTTCTTCCTTGCTGGTATTTTTCTTTCCCAGGAAGATACCATTTTAAAGTGGAAATTGTAAAATAAAAAGAACACTGGAAAAAATGAAGATATCGCATGCTTAGGTTTCTTACGTCTGCTATTCCTTTGACAGAGAGTGGTTCTCTATTACTAGTCTAAGAAATTAAGTTTTGTTAGTGTGATATCTTAAAGAATATGAAAATTAATTTCTTTTACAACCTGATGTCTGGGTATTGGCTTGAACACAAAAATCTTTGACTTCCTAACACAGTCAGTTCTACAAGGAACTTCTACTTCTGTTTAAGCTGTTATATATGACTATTTTGAACTTGATACATACTTTTCTGCAGACAATAACACGGAGTCAGTGGGCATCCAAATTTCCATTGAAAGCTAATGAATAAGCTGTTAAGTAATTTAGTCTAATTGTAGCTTTGTTGTGCTAAAATTCAAACCTAACAATTCAGCTTTTGCCCTGAGTCTTTTAAATTACATTTTCACCCCTACTGAGTAAGAGTCTAATTAAAAGCTTTTAGCTTCTCATTGTGCAGGCTGCTAAGTGATGTTGTTCAGTTTATCAGGACTCAGTTATCACTTTATTTAAATAGAAAAAAGGAAAACAAGGGAACAACATATTTTCACTTGCTTTTTTTGCCTCTTGCCTTGAAAATTGTTCTAACTGTTAATTTGATTATTAACTAAACCCCATGAAAATCAGGAAGACAGAAATATTTTCTTATAACATCAATGGTGTTTTTAATGATTTAAAAAGAGAAAGTAAAATATGAATGATATAATTTTTAAACAACAAGACCTGTAAAATAGTATATACAAGTCCTGTATCTCCTATGAATCTATTATCTGGAGATATAAGAATAAGTAGATTTGATTTTGGATTTTTGTTTTCCTTTGTTTTGATTTTCTGTGAGTTTTTGGTGGTTTTTTTTGTTTTTGTGGAGTTCTGTGGGAGGGTTTTGGGGTTGGTGATGTTTGTAATTATGCACGTTTTTTATTTACTTGCTTAGGTTTTTGGTTTTGCATCTGACAATGATGAACTATAGTGGAAGATGAAGACTGAAGAATAATACAGAAGACTTCTTGAATACTTTCTTTACAGAAGAAAACCATATTTTCAGACACAATAATCTTCATAATACTTTGATAGGTGCTACTACTGTCCTTTCAGCTTTGCTCTGAAGCCTTCAACTTCACTGTTTTGGGAGTACTAACAAACGCCTCATTAAGTTTAGAAGATCTTTGAAGAGGAACTAGGAAACTTAAGGAGCCTTTCCTGCTGGTCAAAACCATTCTTTTCCTTGTTGTTTGCTAGCCACAGGTTAAAATTGTCTTGTTAATTTTAAGCTACCTACTAACACTTAAATTAAAAGTCTTGATGAGACTTTGTTTTTTAGTGCTTGAGTAGTCATTTGACAACTCATGAAGTGACAGGTGAGTACTGGCAAGACTGAAAACTAAGTGTTGTCCAAGGGTAAATGCACTTGGCAGGGAAAGGAAGCAAATTTGCAACTAAAATAGCTGGTCCCGACATGCTGTACTTAAAGTAAATGAGCCTTAGGGTGGCCCATTCTAATAGCATGAGGAGCCAAACACAATCCTGCTCCAAGTGCTCTGCCACACTTTTGTCCTGGAGGGACTGAGGGAAAATGGGAGGGAGTATAGAGCTGAGAGGAGAAAGGGCCACAGGTTTCCAGACCCTAGCTTCTGAGAACAGCTATAGCCTGGATTTCAGACTGCAAGACTACATCTGTACTAATAAAGGGAACAGTGACAGGGAACAGGAATAAACACTGGAATGTTATTGCCCATAGCGTTGAATTTTTAGCATGATCCTTGACCTGAACTTTGCCTAGGGCAGTTAGTGCTCTTCCAAACAGTTCCTAGGCCTAGTCTAGAATTTAGCATGTGCCAAAACCTATTTGGATGGTCAATCCTGTTTTGAAGTAAGAGAGTTTAACTGTGTGGGTATGGGCTCTTCTATGCCAGACACTGCATATATTATTCATGTAGGAATAGCCCAAGAGCCTATATAGAAGCTGACTCAGGCTTTGAACTGGAATTTTCAACCTTGGCAAGACACAATAAGTGAGATGTTATATGTGCTTCTAAAATAGATATTCGGTGTAATCATGCTAGACTTGCTTTTAGTCAAATGAAAGTGTGTTTAAATGGTACAGATGATCTATTCTATTTTAGATAACTTGTTAGTTGGTTCTAAAGCACTAACTTAAACTCTCTAGTTAGTCCCAAACTGTCTTTGGGATGCTCCTGGATTTGGCCATCAGATTGTTTTTCTTTGGTATCCATTGTAGTCCTGGAGACCGTGTCACGGTGAGTGTAAATGAAACATGCTGTGGTGGTACCTGGGTGACTGATTAGAATCTATCAGTGCTCTAGTTATTTGGAATCACCCACACACCTCTTTTACACTGTGGATTAGCATTCACATCTATCACTCTATCTTCTAATATCTCCTTGCTGTGTATCTGGCCCTGAGAGGAAAAAATGTCATGTCTTTCAGCTGTTGAGGGCAGTTCCTTACCAGCTGCTGGGATATTCTTGCCTTTCATCTTCTATTGCTTCCTTTGTGATTTTGCTATGTTGTCTTCAGCATGTCATTCACCATTCAGCAACAATCTTGTGACTGCAGCTTCAGCCTGACATTGTCATTCTCAGATGTGGACCTGCCTCATCCCTGGTTTCTCTACATCCCCTCTCCACTTTGGCATCTTTCACTGAGCACTTCTCATGACTTCTTTGTGCTGACTGGTGATGACAGCCTCTTCTCTGTCACTTCCCTTCTTCTCTTATATAGGTGTCAGATTGATTTTGGACACGGGCCAATGACAGAGTTAAACAAAAGATGCTTCATAAATTTCTGTGCCTATTTACACTTAAATATAACTCAGCTTTCTCACTGGGTCAGTGGAACTGGCACTGATATGTTAGCAGGAGGCAACACAGGTTGGCTTGCTGTCAAGGCAGTCATAAGGGTGAGTTTACAAAGCTTGGAACTGTGAGGAAAACATCTTTTTTACTTGACATTTAAGCAAAACTAAGTTGGAGTGATTGGGATAACAAATAGAGAACCTCTGCAAGATGCCATTTTTAGAGATACTTTCCAAAATAAAAGTATGCCTTAAATCTGTATGACTCTATGACTGTCTGCATTTAGACTCTGCTCTCTCAGAGGTAATTTTACAAGCTACAGCAAAACACTTTCCAGCACGTAACATTACTGTTCAAGTGTAGCTGTTACTTTGTATTTTTCAAGTGGAGTTGAATGATTAGTAAAGGGCCAGGAATATAAATTGCCTCATCTTTAGTAAATGTTAACACATGCTTCATATGGTGTTTTCCAAAAGTCTGCATTATCTGACAAGCAAATTGTATGTATACATATAATTATGTAAACACATTCTCCGCAGTGTGATTCATGGAGATTTAGTGCAGTCAGTGTAAGGCTGGGGTTTTTTTTTGATCTCTGTCCTTCCTCACTGTGAGTTTTGTAAAAATTTCTTTGTCTTGTTGCAAGTGAAATTCAGTGACTGTACAAGGATGTACAGTCTTGTGCCTGGTAAAAAATATTTGCTGCACCACTCATAGTATGAGCTGGTCATCTCTTGCTTCAGCCCTACCTTGATCATTTTTCCTGCTTGTAGCCATGATATCTTTCTTAAGAAATATTTATTCCTTCATTGTTACCTTTTTGTGGCTAAAATTTTAAAAGGGCTAACTGCTGGTTTGTACTCAGGTGTGCTTTAAACCACATGCTTGACTCAGTGCAGTTGACCTTTCATTATTACTGCTTCAGCAGACAGAAAATATGCTGCAATTCATGGTCGTCACCTTGCTTGTCATTCTGGAACTCCTTCTGTGGACAGTGCCTGTATTCTGCAAGGCAATACCTTGATTCTGCACTGAGTCCATCCATTAAAAAAATCTATTCACATAACCCTGCCCAAAACCATGCTAGCTTTACAGATTCTCTGGTATTATTAGTGGAGCTCTTCATAATATCTCTGTGCTGCTTGAATCCCTGAATGATTTGAAGTTTAGTTATGGAAGAGGTATGGAAGAGGCAATATAGCATCTTCCAAAATTTGTGTATGAAGAGCTCAACTAAGCTTAGATTTATAGCGTGTAGGTCTCCTGAAAATCTTGTGGCTTCTCACGCACTTGCTGCAGATATTCTCCATGCCTGCAGGTGTGAATTCACCTGTGAGAGACTCCCCATGGCATATGTTGGGGTCAACAGAGAAGTGGACATCCCTTTTAGCAAGTTGTTTCTTCCATCTGTCCACCTACTTATTCACCCATGTATGCATCCATCTAGGCAATAGTTTAGCTTTGCCTATACTACTTGTCTATTGAAAGTAGCAAACACCTGTAGTCTAAGTACGTTTCAGCTCAATCCCTGATGAAATGGAGTGCATTGTGTATTAACTTAGTAATAATACTACAGTTATCTTACAGTGAAGTTTGCAGAAGTAAAATGTTTCAGGCAGAATTAGGAAACCCAAGATTTTTAATAAAGTATACTAGTAATATGCTGCTGCATGTACCTCAGTACCTCACAATCTTTTATCAAAGTGATAAATAAGTGAGGAAGCTGGATGTAGCTGTGACACGGAATATTTGAAGTGATAACATAAATATGTCCAAAAATTGTGTGCATTTCTCTCTGAAACTCCAAGAAATGCTGTTAAATTCATGTGTGCTTATATACACAGTGATCCTTCACATAACATTGAGCTAATGATAATACTTACACGGATGAAGCTGCAATGATCATAGCCAACAACATTTTCAGATGAGGAAAACTGATATGATAGCAAATAATACTTAGGAGGGAGTAAACATGGAATAGTAATTTAAAAATACAGCTAACACATTAGGACAAAATGTGATTAACCATGCCAACTGCCATGCTTTTGTATCTAGAAATTATTCAGTCTTTACCAGTGTAACAGGAAAGCCGTGACTCTGATAACACTTGGGATTTGCAGTGAACAAAAGAATTGCAACATAAACTGCTTGTGAAAATGCAGTTATATGAAATGTTTGTATACACATGTGCAGCCTAGTAGAGAGAAAAAAGTGAGCTCTAATCTAGGAGAAAAGGCAAACCAAGGATGAAAGCCAGACTATGAAGGAAAACAATTAAAATGGAAAACTAGTTAGGCATTTTCTTTTACAGATGGGCGGTAGTCACTGGAACCAACTACAAAGGGAAATTATAAGCTCTGTGTCCTGTTAAATTCAGCTGAAGACAAACTGCCTTAAAAAAAAAGATATTACTTAGCTATAACACAAGCATGCTTTACTCAAACACAGTTTGCCAAGTTGAGGAATCCCCTGCACTTGTCTTGCTGAAAGGTGATTGAGCTAGTTTGTTTCCAGACTATTAATGCCCTACATGTGCTTGTGGCAGATCTACAGAGCAACCCTTAAAAACCAGGAAGTTTGTTTTTTGAATGAGGGAAAGGACCATGTCAGTAAACTGGCACTTGCTTATTCTGAAGTGAAATCCCTACTGAAAAACCAGCATTAGCTATAAATTGGAGTTTACCACACCATGTGGTAGGGTTTGTTTCTCTCACGAAGGTATAGATATTGCAACACATACATGCATAAGCTAACAGTAAGAATGCATCTTGTACACTGGCCAGCTGTTAGAGATCAGAAGTGTGCAATAGCCTTCTCTCTCTGTTTCTGCAGCAGGGCTATTTGTACAATTGTGGACTGACTTACATCATAAGGCAACATCTTCTGGAAAATGGCTGGTAGAACAGGTGCTCTAAAGGCATGTAAATTGTGGTCCTGGACAAAAGAGCAGACAGTTAATTTTAAAAATTTCCATGCTACGAAGGACCCGTATTTGCTCATATGGTCCAGCAGTATCCTAGTCTACAATAGTTTTATGAATGACTAAGCACTGGCAGAGGTATGTACTGATTAAATGTATCATCAAAAATAGCATCTGGAGGCTGTATGAAACCCTAGTATCTATTTTCTTGGCTTTTACTTGTCAGTAGTTTATAATCCAAAATAAAGATTTGATTGCAGTTGAAAACTGTTCTTTGCTGATTGAACTGGCAGAGAGGAAAGCAAGCAAGCAAGCAAACAAGACAGACATACATACTCAAGCTGGCTATGACTCACCGAAGGGCACAGTAGCTGTCACTAGGCTTGGTAGAAAGTTGCTTGCTGACATCAGTGGAACAAGCCTGGAAGCTTCATGCTACTAGATAGTGTGATTTCTGAATTTTATTCCATATGCATCTATAAAAACAACAATATGTCCTTGCTCCTTGATTTTATTACTTGTGAACTCATTCAACCATTTCTATTTATTTATCAAGGCATAAGAGATACAAGCATGCAGCATCGTACAAACTTATTTTTAATGTGATACGTAATAGATGTGCAAATTAGGCTTAGTCTTTTTTGTTCCAAAATGTGAACATCCCAAAAGCAAAATCTGGCTTTCACAGGTAGTGTTTATAAAGTTAATGCCAGATATTCCCTGCCACCTGTTTGTGAAATTGTTTGGAGACTATTAATTATGTCCCTTTAATACTTTGCATTTCAGTTCACCTGGAAGATCAAAGTTCTCTTCATCTCCTTAGATAGCTGATAATTAGAAAGATAAATAGAATACTTCTGCTCATCACTTCTCCACCTCTGCTAAATATTCCATCACTTTTTAGCCCCCTGCCTCTGAATCAGGATTTCTTAGCATTAAGCATGAATGCCAAATACCCTCATGCAAACTTATCTATAGAAGATCTATAACCACTACTGCCAAAATATTAAAGTGAGGGTGAAACCATCATATCAAACTAATTCCGCTAATGTCCCTTGATAATAGCATCTACTGGCCAAAAACTTAGCAATTCCAAATACTAAATGAAAAATAATTGTTCTCCCTTTATTGAAATACTAATCTTGATATTCTTCTTATTATAACATTTTGAAAGGAATATCTGAGAGTATAATATCCATATACATTTAATCTTTGTTTTATAAGTTGATAAAATATGAAACTGAAGTATAAAGACATTAAAAATTAGCATATTTATTGCATTTTTTATGAGACATGCTGCTGCAAAACACATGAAATCCTCTAGGATAAATCTTCATCTGGTGCTGTCTTGATAACTGTTGAATTTACAATAGCGTAATATTTATACAGGCTCTTATTTTAAAGAAATAGCTAAAGCGTAGAGTTCTTTTGTATGAGATGTACTCTGTCATTTGCTGCTGGAAGCTACTGGTGCAGTGCATCAGTGTGAAACTATAATATGTGTATGCCTGGAAGAGAGTTAATTTTTAGAAGTGAAATACCTAGTTCCTATAATTCATTTTCACTTCAGTGTAGTTTTTTGCCAGCAAGCAGACTTAACTTGAATATTTTTAATTGGCCTCAAGCACCAAATATTTTCCTGCTCATCTATAATGTCAACCATACCTTAAAACATTCACTTTGTCATTATTTTTTTCTCCATAAACCTATTCTACTGGTTTAAACAAAAGGATATTTTTTGACTGGATAACAAAGCAAAATTGACAAAGTTTGGGATATTGCTGTAAACTTTTAGACTACTAATTTTTAGACTACTTTTTATAGACTACAACATACTGTAGTTCAAATTCCTACAAAAACCTCAAGATTTGTTAGAATTTGGTAGAGAGTACTACATCTCAACAGCTCTTTCCTCACCAGTCAGTCCAGAGATGATTAGTTTCTGGTGACTGTTGTACATTTCCTCTTGAAGTGTACAAAGGCTGTGTCTTGGAGATGTTCTGATGTCAGCAAGATGAATAATCCTGATGTGTCTTTGTGAAAGAACAAAGTCCTGCTACTAATGACATTGCAAGGTCATCCAGATATCTTGCTTTGTTATCCTCTTCTGTTTTCTAGTAGAGTGTCCTGGAAAGCCTCTGGTTCTGAAACCTCTGGAAAGTGTCCTGAAGCTTTTGGTCATAAAGTGTTTATATAGACTTGATGAGCCAGAAATTCTGACCATCCTATTGTCACCAATGGTTATGATAATAACTTGAAAATAGTAATTAAGTAGGGCTCCACTAGTGACACACTGGAATATCAGTGAGTGTCAAGTTGTGGAACTAAGTTGCAGTTTCACTAAGGTTAGTGGATCCCTATTGTGGTGGTTTGACCCTGGCTACCAGCCAAGTGCCCACACAGCTGCTCTATCACTTCACCTCCTCTGCTAGACAGGAGGAGAAAATATAACAAAAGGCTCATGGTTTGAGATAAGGACAGGGAGATCACCTGCATCTACTGTCATGGGCAAAACAGACTAGATTTTGGGGAAATTAGTTAAATTTATTAAAGAACAAATCAGAGGAGAGTAATGAGAAGTAAAACAGATCTTAAAAAAAAAAAGTAACACCTAACCCCATCCCTCCCTTCTTCCCTGGCTTAACATCAATCTCAATTTATCCACCTCCTCCCCCGAGTGGTGCAGGGGGACAGGGAATGGGGGCTGCGGTCAGTTCATCCACTGTCATTTCCACTGCTGCTTCTTCCTCTGGGGGAGGACTCCTCACTCTTCCCCTGAGCCTTTGTGAGGTCCCTCTCATGGGAGACAGTCTTCACACACTTTCTCCAATGTGAGTCCTCTCATGAGAGACTGTTCTTGACAAACTTCCCCAATTTGAGTCTCTCCATGGGGTGTAGTTCTTCAGAGGAAAGTGTTCCAGCACGAGTCTCCCATGGTGTCACAAGAGTCCTGCCAGCCAACCTGCTCCAGCATAGGCTTCTCTATCCACAGGCTACAGGTTTGGCAGGAGCCTGCTCCAGCATGGGATCCTCATGGGGTCACAGCCCCCTTCAGACATCCACCTGCTCCAGTGTGGGGTCCTCCAAGGGCCACCCCATCACCAACACGAGCTGCAGGGGTACAGCCTGCCTCACCATGGTCTTCACCACAATCCAGGAGAATCTCTGCCCTGGCAGCTGGAGCACATCCTCCCCACTTCTTCACTGACCTTGGTGCCTTCACATATTCTCACTGTTCTGTCTCTCTGCCAGTTTTTGTGTGGTGCAGTTCTTCCCCTGCCCCTTCCCCCGTTTCTTAAATATGTTCTCACAGAGGCATTCATATTCTGTCATTACTGATACATGGGTTGAGGCTATGCTCAGCCTTGCAAAGTGGTGGGTCCATCTTTGGAGCTAGATGACATTGGCTTTATCAGACTTAGGGGAAACTTCTAGCAACTTCTTGCTACCCCTACAGCTCCCCTCCCCCTCACTGAAATCCAGCCAGTCAAACCTAATACAACTATGAATTTAGTTTGGAACTTGCTCAGTATACGTTTTGGTTTTTTTAGAGCAAAACCTCAAAATACACAGTTTCCTTTTTTTCTGGATAGTTGAAAAGGAGTCTTCTGGAAATGGCAAAAACTTACTTCCTTGACTACTATAATATTCTATGGAGCAGAGAGCTGAGGCTTAAGCTTATGTCCAACAACATTCCATGAAGAATTTCAAATATTCTCCTTAACCTTCTGAAAGACAAGAAGGTGGACAAAATTAATAGAATGGATGGTTTTTGTTGATGGAAACAATGGCAAAAGGAAGTTGGGCGAGAGCCATATGAAGATTAAATAAGGAGAAGGAGAACAGGCTTCTTTCAAGAGTGACAACTTGGCACATGATGGATGTAAAATATTATTGTAACTTTGGCTCTTCTCTTATGTGTGAGACCAGGAAATAAAGGTGTTGAGTGTTAGGGCTGAGGTGGACACTAAACGCCGATAGATGCTCTCTGACCCCTCTCCCTCCCCAAATAAGTTAATCATAGAATCATAGAATGGCATAGGCTGGAAGATCATCTAGTCCATCTTAGAGATCATCTAGTCCAACCTCCCTGTCATGGGCAGGGACGCCACCTGTCCACTAGACCAGGCAACACATGGGGATCAAGCGGGAATCGAACCCACGACCTCGGTGTTGTCATTGTTGTCAGCACCGTGCTCAACCCACTGAGCTAACTGACCGCTGGAATGAGGCAGAGTGACTTAAGGACTAGAAAACTAAACCAGCTTTAATAAAAAAATGCTAGTACTAATAAGGAAATAATGACAATAGTGGACTAAATACAAATATATACAAAACCAATATAGAACCTGACTCCTTTCTCCCTCCCCACACCATAGCAATCCCCACTGATGCTGCAGAGCAGGAGGCACCAGAGCAGCCCCAGGCTCAGGAGCAGAGAGGAGCTGGATTCAGGAACTCAGGTTCAGAACCAAAGGCAGGAGAACAGATGAAGTCCTCCTCAGATGTCAGACACTGAAGAAGAGAGCTTAACCCCTGTGATCCCTCAGTTTATACTGAATATGATGTATACGGAATGGAATACTCTTGTTGGTCACCTGTCCTGTCTATTACTCACCAGAGGTGCAAACTTTTGCTTCCTTGTGACCCCTTTTACTTCCGGGCACCCACATGTTATACGAGATTTATCAGTGACCTTAGTCACTATAGAAATAAGTATAAGGAAGAGCCTTTCCACATACCAATCCTTGGCATGAACAATAAACATCAGGAGTTATCACTTCTAGTAGCAGACACTGTCTGCAAAACGATGTTGTTGGCTTCAGGAAGTACAACCTCTTAGAAGAGACTGAGCTGAAAAGTAAAATCACTGAACAGAATTGGTTCTGTTTAGCTCAAACCAGGACAAAAGGGTAATCACTTACTGGAATATTCACCTTATTTTTGCTTATTAAGTCTTTAAACTAAGATTCAAGTAAGCCTCTAAAATTCAGAATGCATATCACAGCTGAACTTTTAAACCTTTGAATTTTGCCAATAACTAATCTTGACAGAGCTATTATAAAGAGGGAAACCAAACCAGATTTGTTTACACAGTTCTTATTTGATCTACTGACTTTGAATGTAATTATCATTTCAGAATTCATATCTTGTCATTGTGTATATGACTCTTACACTATTGCTTTCTTTGGTCTAATGAACCCAGTGTACTTCTCAAAAGCTTTTCATTTACATGGAAAGTCCAAAGGGACCTACTACTTGTTCTTTTCTATTAATTTTAATTCTTTATCAATTGAACTTATATAATTGCTATGCCTATTCATTCACAATATAATATTTTGAATACTGTCCAGTTAGTCAGATTTTCCACTGTGGCTTCAATGCTTGTTAGCATTGAACACTGAATAGCAAACCCGTAGTGACCTGTGCATACAGTGCTCTTAAACTAGCTGCCTATCTTCCTGGTTTATGTAGAATCATGGCTGGAGCCCATTATGAAAATAGAATACTTCATAATTGCACCAAATGTACATACTGCTTCTGTTTCAGTTTTTGTTTTATTTTCCTTGAGCTTGGGAAGTTTAACCAGGTGTTTTACTCTAAGCGTAGTAAAGACTCAATGCAATTTATTTTTACAAGAACTGATTCTCACCTACAGGTGGACTATGCCTGCAGAAGTTAAAAAATGGATTAATATTAGAATTTTGATAAATATTTCAAGGATAAATTCGGGAGCTATCATACTTCTCAAGAATATGGGCCATGTACTAATTTATTCTCAGAGGACTGGAGGGCAAAAAATACTTCATAGGCCAACCCCCCCCATTCAGAATGGTAGCACACATTCATTGCACTTTGCGTTTGCTTCAAAGTTGCTTAAAGTCAAAGGTTTTTACCTTGCTTTTAGCGTAAGCTATTTTGTCCTCTCAGTTCCATATTTCCTTTTGATTTATTTTACTAATTTTTATTTTGTATTTCTAGATACAGACTGGACTGTATTTAATCAATATCAACTATCATTTTTCTCCCATTTTATTTTCAGTTACATTTCAAAAAATCCAGTCAATAAGTAGAACACATTTTCAAGGAATCCTCTGATGCTTGCTGCCTTTAATGACATTTCACCCAAAACACTACGCAAGTGTTCATAATTTGACATTTTCTCTATTGTTTGTTACAGTGAGGAAAATGATACATCCCCAGCTTTAATGCTAACAAAAAAAATTCTTGAGAAGTCATCTTACATTCACATTCTTCCAACACTAAAGATTCATGAATGACTTCAGTAATCTTAGTTGTCTGCCTTTATTTCATCTTTTCTGGGAGGTTTAAAAAAAAAGAAACAACCAAGGATCAAGATGTGAAGTGTTCATAGCTCGTTTTAAATTTGCCTTTTTGTGTCAAGCCTAATATCTGATATTTAAGGTCCTGAGTGAGGTGCAGATGGTTCGCAACCCTTTTCTGCCTTCTTCCTAGGGCTTTATGTGTCTGTATTTAAGGTCAGCCCAGCTGTGACAAAGCTGCATGCTCTCAGAACTGGCTGCTGTGAGAGGAGCTATAAGAATGCACATCAGGGGCCTCCTGCCCTTGGTGTGGGAGCTACCTTAAACCCGAGAGCCTTATTCAGGGCTTTGACATTGACTTCTGGAGTGTTATTGAGGATTTATATTTCTTCCCATGTAAGAGCATTTTTCAAGTGAAATTTAAATTTGTATGACTGCATCTGGTTTGCTGATATTTTTCCTTCTTCATTTTCCTCTTCCTCTTTTTTGTCTTTATTTTTTTTAAAAAAAATTATTTCAGCTGCATTGTAATTTGGTAAACTGAATTCGCATCTTTCTCTTGAACAGCAATTTCAGCTTGCTTTTTTTAATCTTGCTTTTATTTCAGTTCTTTATTTCTTATCTTATATTCATATGATATTTAGATTCTTTTTCATGCCTCCTTGGCATTGTTGCAGGCTTTGTTGATCTTTTTTATATTTTCATCTCACTATGTTCACTTAAATAATTTGAGGATAGATTATGAATATAGATCAGGACCTGTTTTTATAGGGCTGTCTCTTTTGGTTCAACATCATATTTCAATTTCTAAATTACTTATGTCAAAGTTTAGAAGTGCAGTTCCTGATATTTTAATTTGCTTGTGATTTATCTTCCAGTTTTAGTCTTTAAGTACATCTGAAGCTCTCTGAAAAAGACTTTTATATGTATATTTATTAGAGATTCCCCAGCTTTTCCAAATTTTATTTACCATTATAATTGCAACAATTCTTTAGCCAGGCTTTTATACCACAGCAATGAAACATTTCTGTATATGTCTAAAGACTGATTCATAACACATTTATTCAAGAACTTGTCTTCAGTTTAAACACATAAGAAAAAATAAATAGGGTAGCTATAAGCAGAGACATTGAGGTTCAGCTGTTTATATCATTCATTAAATTTTTCTTAGAACATAATTCACCAGTATTCTTTCCAATTTCTCCCAAATCCTTACAGTTTCACAGATGATCTACCCAATCATCCAGTACAGAGTCTGGGTTGCTTGGGAAATCCCCACAAAAAATATTTTAAAAGGCTGTAAAAAATAATTGTAAATCATCCAATGCTGAGATACTAGAGCAAGATGAAGACTGTAGAAATTCAGTCCAATAATGATTTTGGATTATGAGTGGCAGTTACCCTCATAACTCCAAAGTTCTGAGGCTCATTTAAAAGAAAAAAAATTAAAAAAACCACACCACAAAAGTGTGAAACAGAGAAGCAATTGTTTCAACCTGAGCATGATCTTGTCACTTATTCTTTGAACATGGGAATCCATCTTCAAAAAGTCTTTGTCACTTTTAAAGCACCATCAAAACAATCTTGAGCAATAGCACAGACACAAATAATTGATGATACCCTTCACTGCCACGGTTTTAAAACACTTAAGGAGCTCCAGCAAGATGATTACTTCAGTCAAGCAGATTCCCTTTGTATCACATATAGACAGATTCTTGAGGTATAGTCAAACTTTGAATTACATGTGATCATTTCTGTTCAATGTTTAGTGAATACAGTGAACCAAGAGAATATCCCCTGATACTGATTTCTCCTCTGACAGAAAATAGACCTGAAAGATTCACATAGATGTTATTGCTTGTTGGAAGGAGAAGTGTCTGTTAAAAAGAATAAAACCAACTTGTTTTGGCACAGTCCTTTGTACTATAGTCCTTAGACATTACTAGTTTTAAGATTATTTCTCTTGAGAAGGAAAGTTTGATGGAAATTTCAGCCAAAGTCTGTATAGCTGTTTACATTTATAAAGCTATTGTAGCTGTTATTTCTGTAATCAGTCAATGAAATGTCATTAAAAAAAAAATAAGCACCCCTGCAAGGAACAAAACAAATTCTAAAGAAAGCATAACCTTGAACTCACTGTAGAATTAAGTGATGCCCACATTCTTCCCACACAGTGTGTTGGATAAATTCTCATTAAACACCTCCATTAATAGACTAAAGAGTTTGTCGATGAGCTAAGGTAGTAAGATGCTGTTCTCTTGTAACTACGTATTAGCAAACATAAAATAAGAAGTAATCCTGTACTGGCAGAAAGCTGGATGACAATGATTTTCTTCCATCTCTGTGACCTATGAACATACTTTATGGCTAAATTGCCACTGTAATCTTAACAAAAACAGTTGCTGAGATTCTTTTTATGTGGTACAATATATTGTGCAGCTATGCCTCACAGTGTGGTGATCTAATAGTAGAATATTTCTGAAAGCAGAATGACTCTTTTCTGTAAATCGTACTTTCAACATTTTAGTTGTGACTTGGGTTGGTTATGCAGTTTGCTCATTATGATTACTAATTGAATGGACCTTGTATGCATGTATATACTTTAAGAGGAAAGATCTTGGTTTGCAATCTGTATTATGATAAGTCTTTTTTCTTACAATTATGGTGCAGCAACCTAAAACTGTGTTGTGATATTACTAGAGAAACACTAATTCTGTTGCTCCTTTAAAAGACTCAAGGTTAGTTCTATAATAGATGTTAGTTCACTGCAACTCTGTCAGCAAGATCTATGCAACTGCACGAGATAAATATTTGGTCCCAAGACTTTAATAAAATAAAATGAAAGTTAAACAAAATGCCCTTATCTGAACAAATTAATACATTTACATTGCAGGTATAAGAGTCTTTCACGAGTCTTTCAACTGAAGAAAGAACTATAGGTTCAAAACTCAAAGAAAAATAAAAGTCAACTATTTCTGAGAGTAAAGATACAATTTTCATAGAATCACAGAATGATTTGAGTTGGAAGAGACTTTAAAGATCATCTAGTTCCATGCTGCCATGGACACTCCCACTAGACCAGGCTGCTCAAGCCCCATCCAACCTGGCCTCAAACATTCCAAGGGAGGGGGCATCCACAACTTCCCTGGGCAACCTGTTCCAGTGATCACCACCCTCACAGGAAAGAATTTCTTCCTAATATCTAATCTAAATCTACCTTTGTTCAGTTTGAAACTGTTTCCCCTTGTCCTATCACTACACTCCTGTATAAAGAGTCCCTACCCTTCTTTCCTGTAGGCCCCTTTTAAGTACTTGAAAGGCCACTGTAAGGCCACGCTTTTGCTGCAGCCCAGGATGCGATTGGATTTCTCGGCTCTGAGCACATATTGTTGGCTCATATTTAGTTTTCCATCCAACACCCCCAAGTCCTTTTTCCCCAGGACTGCTCTCAATCCACTCAACACCCAGCCTTTATTTGTGCTTGGGATTGTCCCGATCCAGATGCAGGACCTTGCATGTTTATGAGATTGGCATAGGCCCACCGTCAAACCTGTTAAGGTCCCTCTGGATGTCATTCCTTTCCCTCCAGTGTGTCGACCATGGCACACAGCTTGGTAGCGTCAGCAAACTTGCTGAGGGTGCACTCGATCCCACTGTCCATGTCATCTACAAAGATATTAAACAGATGTTAAAATTTTCATTTATTATTCAATTGTTTTAGCCAAATGGAGCTGTCCCAGTGCTGGGAAAATAGAATCTTTTTCCTCTTTGAGCACTCTAAATTTAGCAAGAATTTATAATTTTGCAAGGTTTGTGGGAAAGTATGTAATAGTTTGCTGACTTCAAATCATACCTAAACTTCTGTAACTCTTTTCTAAGTCTTCTTGACCATAACTTAAATTTGTGCAAAATTTTACTGAGAACAGTAAGTGTATTTTCTTCATATTGTGGTTATTTCTCAGTCTATTATGTTCCACAATTACAAACTAGGTAACAGAGTGACATTTGCAGAACAAAACCAAGATAAGGACTTTATGTGAAGTCCATTTTCTTTATTCTCTACACTAAACTATCCCCTTTTTCAGATCTGAATTATGTTCTAAGTCAATCAGAATGAGGAGGTCTTATGCTCAATTTAGTAAAGCACCATATTCAGATACCCAGCATGTTCATGTCATGGCAACAAGAGAGTGCTCTTGCCAGCAAATAGGCAGTGAATTCAACCCTGAGTTCCGCCTTGGGCTAGGAAGCCCAATTTTGCAGTGTAAAGTCAACAAAAAAAGTTTAAATAATTTAGGATTTTCTCCTACAGTAGATATTTTTCATTGATATATGATATTAGCCTGTTGTCACAGTTAAGAATGCTGAAATTCACAGCCTGTGTGTGTCTAAGCATCCGTGGCATGAGTGCTCGCTCCTTTTCCTTGACATAACATCATCAGTAATTCAGAGTTTGGGGACATGCTAGAAGGGCCAGAGTGTTTTTCTTAGATATTTTGGAACTGGATTCAATGTTATGTTTGGGAAAATTCTTCTATTATGACTAGATTTTATGTGTAATTAAATAGAGGGATTTTATGTGTAGTTAAATAGATTTGATATGTAGTTAAATAGAGAGATGGGGTAAATTTGGAAAAGCCTGGGTAAATTTTTATGATGGACTAGTAATTTTCAGGGTTGTATGTTTTACTGTCTTGTACAAGCACTTAGAACTTGGCCTAAGTGCTTATAAAATAGATCTGAAGAACTCTGTAAATCCCTGCAAAGGAAATAAGGAATAGAAAAAGATGACCTATAGTATAGAAGTGAATTATTCTGATTACAGTCATATAAAAAGTGATATTTTATATACCCTGCTCCAGGATACACTTTGGAATGTAATTCCCATATTCCATTCCCATGCAAAGGAAGTAAAGATATCCTATCTTATGCACACACACAAGCCATATATACCTACATTGTATGCACTTACATTTATTTAAATATAAAATGTAGAATCAGAAAACCAAAACAATCTCTCATTCCATGATTTAAATTTTAATTTAAAATAAAAACCTCTCAGTTACTTAATAATTCAGAAAAGCAGAAATGTTTATTGCAGTGAGTCTTTACTTTAAGACCTATTTTCAGTTGCCTGATTCTACAGTAGTTAAATAAATGGGTCAGATCCATCTCACTGTAAGAAAGTGTACTCTCTGTGACTGACTATAAAGGAGTCTAGACAACTATTTTGGATGCTGTTGTCTAAATTCGGACAGAGAAAACCTATTCCAGAAGTTTAGTTCAAAGTGATTTACAAAAGCTTATCCACTGTGAAAGGTGAGACTGTTTTTCCTCTGAACTTTTAAAAGCATGACTGCAATGGTCACTGTAGCAGTGATGTGCCTCTAACTGCCACTGTGAAAATCACTGAACTATGCTCAAGTTATAAATCTTTGAAATATAGTAATATGCTTGCATTTTACTAGGAGATTTAGATACTAGCAGCTAAAACATCTGAAGGTTAGTGCACTAACAAGCCTTTTAAGAGAGATTAGACTATGTAAATGGGACCCATTCTCCTTAACTTTAGATGCTTAAAGCTTAAACCTTCACATCTAAGTTTGCTGTTTTATGTTCCTATCAAATGTGATTCAACTGAGTATTTAGAAAGTAGTATTTGTGTTCCACTGACTGAAAAATAAAATTGGTTGATGGACTCAAGGTGTCCATGTTTTTAATTAGATTGCCAAATCAAAGTTCATAGAAAATGTCATTGTTTTATAAATTCTGATACTGCACATAGTATTTAACTGTTTGGAAAAGATCTCCAGGAGGTAGTGTTCTTCTTTAAGAATTTAATGTCTTGAATCTCCTTAACTTACTTCAGTAAATTCTGACATCATCTTGTGTAATTAAAAGCAGACTTCAAGAAAGTTAATGATTGAAAGAAATATTATGTATCTAAACCCATGACTGAAACTATGAAACACCGGCTAACTGCATGTTCTTTTGCGCACAAAGTAAGTAAACTTTATGTAGAAGCCAGCCTCCTTATTTCAGGGCAAATCCAGAGACAATGAGTAGAAATTTTGATAGAACCTGACTAATAGTTGAAAATTCCCTAAACTGATACTACATCTTTGTCCTTTCCTTCCTCCTTCCTCCCTCTCTTTGTAAGGTTTTTATTTTCACGCTTACATCTTAAGTCTTCCTGGTTGCCTTCAGCAAATTTTGGATCAGGTCATCAAAACAGATCTTCCCTCCTCTAAACTAAACCTAGATTCACAGCCCTTTTAAAAGCTCTAATTTAAAGATCAGTGTGAATTAACAGAGATCGCCTGTACTTTGCACACTTTGCAACAGTCTGTGTTTCTATGAAACATAACAATACTCTTTCGGAGTCTTTCCTGGTCTCTACCAAGACCAGAAGAGATTAATTGCTGGTACTTATGCCAAAAGATGTGTTGACATGTTGCTTAGTGACATGGTCTGATTGTGGACTTGGCATTGTTAGGTTAAAGGTTGGACTTGTTGGTCTTAAAGGTCTTTTCCAAGACTGAGATACTAGAGACTCAATACGTACTTGCAGAAAGGGAAAAGCATCTGAACAATCAAATGTGTGGCAGAAAAAGTAAGCCAGAAGTAATCTACAAATAAGCAAAAATTTTGGAAAAGAAAAATGTTTTACCTTTTGCTACTGATGTTAATGTTTTTTGCCAATGAAGTGGAAATAACACCACGTCTCTCTGCCAAAGTGAAGACTGCTAGCAGTTAGGTTAAAAATCAACTGTTGGTAAACACTGTGCTAAAATCACAGAATCATAGAATGTGTTGGGTTGGAAGGGACCATTTAAGGTCATCTTGTCCAACACTCCTGCAGTGAACAGGGACATCTTTAACTAGATCAGGTAGCTCAGAGCCCCAGCAAGCCTGTCCTTGAATGTCTGCAGGGATGGGGCCTCCACCACCTCCCTGGAAAACCTGTGCCAGTGTTTAACCACCCTCACTGTAAAAAATGTAATTTTCTGACAGAAATACAAAACAAAAGCAAATTCTTTTAGGACTTTAATGATTAAACACTTGATAAAAAGCTGTTTTCTTTAACAACTGAGATAAGTAGTTTGGGAGAGTTTCAGAGCCCAGTGTGGGTTTATGAATAACATCAGTCAAGATCCCTATCATTTTTTTTTTTTTTACTTTAGGAAAACTGTTACTTCTGCTATATAATTGCTATTATTTTTCTGTTTGTTACATTGCTTAGGACTTCCCACTTAACCTCTAAAGAGTTGAGAGTTTCCTATTTAGTTTGTTAATAACCTATGTTATTTATAAATAAATGCTCCTTTATTTTCTGACAGACAGAAAAGAACAAGATTAACAATGTAGGGGAAATGGTGGGCAAAATCTAGTTTCAAACTACACTGACAGGAATTATAGGTAGACTATAACAAGAGATTTCTGTTTTGCAGGCCTCTAGCTAAAAAATTGCAACTTAAACTGTAAGGTTGGGAATGACTGGTTTTGATTTGAAAAAACTTGCACTGATTTAGCCAGCTTTGCCAATGCTATACATATTGCAGTATTGGCAAGTCTAAGTTTTAGCAAATAGGAGTCAGCACTGCTCTTTCACAGTGTAATAGCAAAACATTTTCAGTGCTATGATATCAACAGAGGTGATTCAGAATATGAAATAAATCTTCTTTAAAGTATTTTTGGGTTCTGAATGGCTACAATTGTAGGTACTTCAAATTCTTATTTCCTTGCAGACATTTATGCATGGTTTTCCTAAACTGAAATTGTAGGGAAAAACTAATAAAATTTTGAAATACATGCTTCCTAAACCTGCAGTTATCAGGAAACAGCAAGAAGGTCTATTTACAAATAAGAAAGTAAATGACACCAACCTCAACTGCTTCTTTAGATGATTGACTGGGCAGATCCTCATATTAGTTACAGATTTGTGGGTGCCCTCAATTTCACATATTGTCTAAATTATGTAATCCACATTTATTTTGCTCCTTTTGGTGTTGTAGACCAACTCGTTAGACTGCTGCAAGACACCTTTTAACTGCCATAGAGAAGTCTATATGAAATGATTAACTCTTTCTTTTCCTGTGAGACCTGGGGCAAAACCTCCTGATTGAAGTTCTGAATTTTATTTAATCAACTGACTCACAGTGCTATCTACTGTAAAATCTGGGGACTTACATGAAAATGTTCATCTCATTTGTGGAAAAATTCCTGTCTCTGGTTGAAAGTGAAAACTAGGAGTTACTGTGTTTGTGCATATGTGTTCCACCTATTTAAGTTGCAGTAATGTGTACAAGAAATTATTGTTAGTAAGAGGTAGCTTTCACTTTGTTTTCTTGTTCTTTGTCTTAATTCCCTCTTCAGTAATTTTTAAAATTTTCCCTTTTTTATTTTTTTTGCTTTGTTTTCCAGTTGTAAAAGACTTGTTAATAAAACATGAAAGATGGAAGTATCATTAATTCTAGTGCTCCCTTCTTGGATTCAGGTCAAATCTGAAAGAAGAAACAAGAACGGCAAATCATTTGACTTCAAATTAAGTCTTGGTATGATGGGCTTGTCTCCTCCTTCTCCCTATTCATTAGAAATTCATCTTGCTGAGATAAGAATTTTCAGTTGATTTAGATATTCCTACTGATTGTATTGGGACTTCTAAAAAGGAATACTAGGTCTGGAAAAGGAGATGAATTTTTTTGTATTAAGAATTGCCAGACTAGAGCCTCTTATATGTTAGGAGAAAAAAATACACACTAAAAATAGAGGGACTCTGGTTTCTTCTTATTATTATTTTTAGTTAATCTAGGAGACTTGGAAGTTTCTCAGCTTCTCTTTAGACTGAATATTGGTTTTGATAAAGAAAGGATGTAAGTCTGATCCTCTGTGTTCTCAGGGTCTCGATGTTCATCATTTATAGACATAGAAACAGGCCAAATTAGAAGTAAAATGTGAACTACTTAGAATGATTGCAAACTGTGAGTTTAAATTTCTTTCATAAAGATGCTTTGAATTATATGTGGTGTTAAGGAGAATCAAACTCTCCTAAATTATCCAAGAATAGCTTGTGTGTTTCTTTTCATCTTCAGAAAGACTCCACTTCTCTTGGTAGTTGTCCTAACATAGTGTCTTCTCTCAGCTTTCAAGCAATTTCAGTAAGTTTAAAATATTTTATTTCTTTTATGATACTTATCTTTAGTTCCTCCCTTTCTCTCAGCAAGGAGGCTGTCAACTCAGGAACGCTTTTTGGTGTATCCTATCCTTCCTGATTTTCAGCTTCCATTTCAAGTTCAATTTCTGCTCTTCACAGCACTGGTTTCATCACCTCTTGATTGTCCTGCCCTTTCTCTCAGAACAGTATGTCCAACAGCCTTTTTTTTCTCAACGACTTTAAAATGCCAGTTTCAGCAGTCTTCAGTAATGCCTCTTTCACCTCTAGATGATTTTCCTGGACAATGGATTTCAACAATGTATTGAAATTAAGCTATCAAGATCATGTTCAGGGCTGTCCAGACCTGGGACATTAAGCAGTCTTCATTACTGAAACGTGATTTCCATTTCTTAGCCTGCATATAGATGCTAACATACTCTCCAGAGAAAAAGGGTCCTTGCACAGCCTTAAATGATTTCTCTAAGACAGGTCCTAATTTGAAAAGATGTTTAAGTAAATATTCAAATTGTGCTGACTACAGTCCTTAAGCTGTTCTCCCAGAAGCTAAAACTTTTGATCTACTAAAAGCTCAGACTGAAGTGAAACTTGCTACTTCTTCCCAGCAAATGAATGAGATGGGAAAGAAATTAAAGTACTAAAGGTGCTTATAAATGCTTAAAATGTGAAAAGTATTGGATAACTAAGAGTTCAAATTAATTAAGGTGTTTATTTTTACATATGATTTGTGGCCCCATTACTTCACTTATGGTTATCATAGCTAAAGTAGGTCATTATTCTATTTTATAATATAATGCCAGGGTATGTGAGTTCCTATCTACTTAAAATGCATATTGTAGGGGAATATGCCCCAGGGAGTATTTTCACATACTAGAAATGGCTTTCCATATCTGATAAATGGCTTAGGTTTGGATAGTGGAGCAATTTCCTTGCCTCCTCTGAAATGGACCCTGTACACTTTCTATAGTCTAACTCAAATAATTTCAAGGTACATTAGAAGCAAAGGCTTGCTTTAGGTGAAATTCATTTTCCAAAACCTCAAAGAGATTAAACACTGCAGAGATCTTGTAATTATCTACAAACTAGTCAACTTGAATTCTTCTATTCTGAGAGTTTTAAGTCAATGGATCATCCTTTAACAGTTGTCCTAAGAGTATCTAGTACTGAGGGCTATGGTATGGTGTGACTCTCGCCACAGTATGTGATATGTGGTGCCATATATTTGAATCTTGAGAATGGATTCATGTCAATTTCTAAATCCCAGGAGAAGAAAAAATGATTAGTTATAATTAATCAGACTACATAATAGATTACTTTGTAAAAATGGCTGTATATTTGAGGATGCTCCTACTCTCATCTGTATATTAAACACAAAAATATCACCTTTGAATCCTATTTATATTATTACTTTAAGACCAGGCACTTGGAACACTTCTCCTAATGCAGCCTAGGATACCATCCAGCTTCTTTGCCACTGTGGCATATTGCTAGCTTGTGTTCGACTTGGTGTCCACTAGAACCCCAGGATCTTTTTCTGTCAATCTACTCTGCTGCCGGTCAGACCCCAAGTGTTCTGGTATGTGGGGTTGTTCCTCCTCAGGTGCATGACTTTGCGTTCACCTTTGTTAAACTTTGTATGTTTTCTGTTGGGCCATTTCTCCAGCCTGTTGAGGTCTCTCTGGATGGCAGCATGACCCCCTGGTGTATCAGCTCCCCCTGCCAGTTTGGTGTCATCAGCAAACTAGCTGAGGGTACACTCTGCCCTATCAGCTAGACCATTAATGAAGATGTTGAACAAGACTGAATGCAGTGTTGACCCCTAGGGTACACTGCTGGTTACCAACCTCCAACTAGACTCATCACCATTTTCTGGGGCCAGCCGTTCAACCATTTTTCGATCTACCTGGCTCTGCTCATCCATCTTCTTTATGAGGATCTTATGGGAAATAGTGTTGAAATCCTCACTGAAGTTGAGGTGGGCAATATCCACTGCTCTCCCTTCATCCACTAAGCCAGTCATTTGATTTTCAAAATTTATCAAGTTGATCAAACATGACTCCCCCTTGGTGAAACTATGCTGACTACACCTAATGATTTTCTTGTCCTTTGTGTGCCTGGAAATGGTTTTCAGGATTAGCTGCTCCATCATCTTTCCAGAGACTGAGGTGAGGCTGACTTACCTCGAGCTCTCAGGGTCCTTGTTGCCTTTCTTGAAGATAGAAGTGATGTTTAACTTCATGCATTAATAGTTCTTCAGATGTTCAGAAAACGGTTTCAGAGAGAGGAATACACTCATCTCTATGTTCTCTGCAGGTAAGAGGAGGAGTAATGAATGTCAGTTGTCATAAAGCTGTTGAAGGAAAACATCATAATCTTTTATAATTATAAGAATTACTAAGCCATGAAGGCCTTAATGGAAAAGACTGCAAAATATGGCAGTCTACTGGAGGATATTTTACACTGCATTGTGACTGGCAGCAAATAAAATACAATATGCAAGCCATGTTTCTATATGCAAATATATTCAGACTCAGGAAAAGTTTTTACTCTTTTATGGTTCTTAATAGTGTTATATTTTGTGCCTCTTAGGAATATAATACACTTTGGTGTATCTTTTAAGCAATAAAGTGTATCAATATATAAGTCTTGAATTAGGCCATGTTGTTCAAATGTAAGGTATTAATTTTAGAGTTATGGGATATCATCTGGAAAGACTCTAGACATTCCTGCCTAAAACCTGTCAGTGAAAGCCATTAGGGAATCCCATCATGCTAGACAGTACAGAGAGAGCGAAAAAAACCTGTCATATGTACAGATCCATTAATTGCTATGAGAAACAACATGCCTGCTGTGTTACACAGGCCAGTAGTTTTAAAATTGACAGTAGCATGCAATGAATACCAATCCATTAATTGGTACAAATCCATCAATTAAAAGTTCAATTTCGTATTTGATCCATCAAACTGGCATCCAGATGGAACCTATGGCTCGTTGTCTCCCTCAAGTGGATAATACAAGACGAGGGATTTGTTTATTATAGACCAAGAAATTTTGGGGAAAGTTTATTCTGTCCTGCTTTGACTCATTCTGCTGTTTGAAAAGACAAAATTTGATACATGTAGCCAGCTTGACCAGGAATATAAGTATACAAGGTCATTATAAAGGCTGCAGACAGCTGTGCAAAGGCAAACTCAAGGAGGACTTTTCCTGACCAAACAGCAATGATTCTGTCTTTACTCCTGAACTGTGCCAGAAGTCCTTATGTTGTAGCAGTAGTTCTGGAAAGATCACCCAATGTTTTTCACAGCTGCAAGAGGATAAAAAAATAAAATAATAACTGGCAAGAAGAACAAGATGTTCAGTTATCTGCAATCTGAAGCCCCAAAAGTTTGATTAAGTGTTTTCTGTGGCAGGACACAGGCTGTGAAGCACTCATCTTGAACAAATGTCAGTACTCAAATTTGGGCCATGGATTTGGACAGAATTTGTTTAGCGCTGTTAAGATGCATCATCCAGAACCCTTGAGAGATTATTTTGGTCGGATTTGGGTCTTTGTAAATCTGTTATGTTAAAAAAATTCCATAGAAACTCTTTTGGAAGATCTTAAATTCTGTCAGTTATCATAGCTGACCCAACTTGAAGGTAGAGCTCCAAGGAAAAAAAAAGTATTAAATATTCAGATGTACTGAGCACTAGTGATAGATTTCTGTGGGGAAAGAAATTATCTGTCATCCTTAGGTAATTTCATTTTGTGAGGCTTAAAGGAATTAGGCTACAAGTTTACATTACTTTGAGGTGTAAATGCAGCTAATGGGGTGGGAATGTGATAACCCCAGATTATTTCATTCTATATATTTAGAAATAATGCTGGAGAAAATGAACAAAACCAAAAACCATTCTCACAAAGATCTTTGCAAGTGTGGGGTTTTTTTTAATGGGATGAAGTTCTTATTGACACTTATAAAACTTGTTTTAAATAGCCTGTATAAAGACGACACATGTACATTCTTATCCGGTAAAGTCTTAGATTTCTATTTAAATAATCAACAATAGAAAATAAGGAAGCAAGCAAGTTGATGTATTTTTTTTTACTTGTAACAATCCAGTACCTTGTGTGATAATTTTTCTGGTATTTTGAATATTGACAAGCTGAATCTCTGCATTCCCTTGTTCTCTGTAGTGGCCAATATAACTGCAAACAAACACAGTAAGAAACTTTCCCAGTATTGAAATTACGTGGTTTTGCAGTAGTCCAAGCTTGAGAAAAGAGAATCCCAGGGTGTCTTCTCGGTATGTCACTGACTTGCAGTGCGATCTTAGGCTTGTTTTTCCAGCTTCCCTGCTCCAACATTCTTTGTTTGAGTAATAATGAGACATATGCAAAGTCCCTAAACATTCCAAGTGGTACATATTGATAACAGCATTGGTGACATTGGGAAACTTTTCTGTCTAAGGAAGGACCTGATTCTGCATAAACTGTTGTTGGCTGAGGAAAGCTTTGAGGGTTCCACGTCTGGACAGTAACGTAACCCAGGCAACAAGGGAAAAGACTCTGCATCAATATAGTTGAGGTGGAATGATTACATGAGGGTATTACATAATCTACCTGCAATGTTAGGACCGTTCTGGGGTCTGAAATGCCACATCCCTTTCCTTCCACTGCCTTCCTTTCCCTCATCTTAGAAAGACACCTTTAGGTCACATATTTTTATGTTTGCCTTAGTGTGTGCTTGTGCTCTGGTCAGAAAACTCTGATTAGTAACAGCGCAAGTGCAGTGAGTGGTAAGAGGGACCGCTCGCACACTTGTGCTTGTGCACTGCTTGCACTAACGTTTGCTCATCCGACCCTCGCATGCTTTCCACTCTTTTCCTGCCCGCAGCATTAACCCCTGTCACCTTCCCGGAGATCGCGGAGCCCCCTTGGTCACGCCCGTGGCGATCCCCTCTGTTCCTTTCCCTCCTGCAGAGCTTTCCTGCTTTCGCCCCACAGAGCTCGGCTTTCCGCCCCGCCGGCAACGCGCTCTCTCCTGGCGTGGCACCTCCTCCCCAGCTCCCTTTACCTCCTGAGGTGGCATGAAGCGCTTTGCTTTAGCAGTACCTTTGTTTTTTACAAGAGTTATCTCCATTACAGCCTCAGGCAAATGAACTGACTAATGAATTTTCTGTCGGCCATGGAAGTGCGCTGCAAGTAATTAAGGGATGTGCTGTGGGGCCCGATTAAGCTGCAAGTCACAGCGGCCAGAGCCCAATCGCGGCGAGCCCGTCGCGGACTGTGCCGCCTGCTCTCGGCTCTACAATGGGATCATTGACTATTTATTTCCTTCGCACAACAACTCTGCTGTTTACTTAATTATAAGAGCTTTTCAGTCTCCAACCCCCACC